>NC_041395.2:224349191-224649191 GCF_900747795.2 Erpetoichthys calabaricus | reverse complement strand
CAATGCTACTTCAGAAGTACATTTCATGGCGGGCACAAATGCAGGGGCTGGCCTGACCTTACAGGGTATGCATGGCCTTGAATGCTGCTGTGCTACTCAAAACTAGTATGGCTTACTGATCACACTGCTGGTCTATGTCCTTCGCATGGTTAGCACGGATGCGGTAGTGCGCTGGTCCTCACAAGATATGCATGGCCGCGTGCCCTGGAGTGTTACTTCAGACATACTTGTCACAATAAGTACCACAGACTGAATACACCACCGGTCTGACACAAACACGATCCCTGAATTACATGTATGATCCAGAGCGGCAGCGTTTTAAGCCATTGACACAACATATATGCCCCCACATAGCACTGAGAAGCAAAACCACCAGTGCACACCGTCCAACATCGCTGACACATCAGTACTGTCATCATGGTTCTTAGGAACCTCAAAGTCAAAAAAAGGCATTGTCAGTGGCAACAGAAGTGTGGTCGAACATCTCCTATAAACCATGATTTAGGTGGAGGTCATCACAAGATCTTTCATTGAACAAAAGTTTTTTTTTTTTTTTCTTTGCATGAAACTCTACACGGAAGACATCTTAAAATCCATTGCAGACAACTTTCCATTCGACCAACCTTTGCAATGGCCATCAATAAAGTCCAAGGACAAATCTTCGACAAACGTGACCTGTTCCAAGAATTGCCAGTTTTCTCTCATTGACAACTAATCGTTGTTTTTCATGAGTCTCTATATTTGAGGGCATAAAAGTCACGATTTGACACACTTCTCTTCAAAGCAAAGTGAGTGAACATTTTATAGTACTAATCTAGTCTACAAAGAATTCTTGTAAGCCTTTCTATCTGGTTTTCCTTTCCTCCCGTTTAGGTTTCACTGTTGCTCTTTTAATTTTTTCTATACATTTCTTTGGCTTTAAAATTTCACATTGCATGCCCTCTGATTTAGTTTTAAAATCACTTTTACTTGAAGACCAGAGGTCCACTGTTCCACTAGTATGCAATATTATACTTGGTTTTTTTAGTAGAAAATTCACTTCATGGGTAGCTAAAATTACTTTGTTTAATTCTTTAAAAAAATTTAAATTTCGGATTCTATTTCAATGTGAGTAAGAGAATCTGAACCCTTCCACTGTCTTACATTAGGTCATTAGCATTATAAAGCTTTGCTAACCTTCCAAGTGTTCTTTTTGGTCCTAGCATATTCAGTATTTTACAAAGTGTATTTTGTACAAAGCAGTAACAGCACATATTTATATAACATATTTTTAAATGATAAAGGGCATCTATTTTCAGCACTCATTTTAGAATTAGACAGGATGCTGTCACTGCACTGCAATCCTCTTTCCCCAAAAGGATTAAGACAATTCTCCGATCAATACTATAGGTCAACCTGATCATGCAAGTAATTCAGAACTTAGACTGTGAAAGAAACTAGACTACAGCAGAATACAGTTGATTACATTACCAAGGACAGCTACACCATTGTGAAAAATGTGATAGAATAAACTGAATGTCTTATCTGTGAGCTGTAAGTCTAAGAATTTGGGAGAGAAAAAAAAAGTTGTACTGCAAGTTTGAGAGCAACATTATTAAAAATGTTTTCAGGATCAAGAACAGAAACCTTACCATGTGTCATCTTTAAAGGGAATTCAGCAATGTTGGCCACTGTTACTGGTTAAGCAAACATGTATCACATTATATATACATTTCCACACACCTAAAAAGCAGCTGATTTATAAAGTTGCATTGTCTTTTAACTAAGCGAATACTTCATAACATCAAGGGAATGGAGATTGGGATCAAGAGAACCTGTGACTGACTTAAAACATATATGTATTTCTGCAATAACTAAAGTGCTAGGGAGAAGAGGTTTCAGACCTGCTTGTATTGTTATTAAAAATATATATAATCAGAATAAATGTACAGTACATAACAGTCTCTGGAAATACACACATACTGATTCATGTGCAGAGAAATTAGAAAGACCAACAAATTGGTTTGTGTGTGTGAGACGTGGTTGAAATTTCAATCAAGCAGGCAGAGTGCTGCAGCAGTCTCTCATGAAACTACAGATCATTGTAGAACTCTTGTTATAGGAAAAAAAAACACAATGGGGGATTCCTTTAATAGTCAGAGGGGATTTTAATAGAACTTAAAGTGAGCCACAGGACTATCATTGCTGTCATGGCCCAGGTAACTACTGTGACACATTGCCAATTGTGAGAAGAACAGGAATGCTTCATGTATTTACAACATATACGAATTCCCAAAAAAAGACAGATACATCTGAATGATCAGTGGACATTCTTTTGATGGTAGCCCTCTGTTTATAAATAGCTGATGTAAAATTGGTCAGATTGTAATATACCCACAGCAGACATATTTTATTTACTCTGACAATGTCATCTTGATTCACATCTTTAACTGCTGCATAATCAACCTTCCAGATGTTTTCCAACTTACCACTGGAGGGTGTTACTTCAGAAGAGCACAGTCGTCTCTGACTCTGAAAGATGGGTCCATTCTGCCACACCTGGGGACGAAAAGAGAAGCAGTTTGATATCAAATCCAAGCGAACAAGAAGCATTGCACCCCTTTGGGAAATACAGCTTACAAGCTCCAATGCCATCATTTTAGTTACATAATCACAAGAATGCAGACAAGACCAGTTCTTTAAAGTCTTTTGGATTCTTGGCCTTAATAGACTGAGAAATATTTGTAACTAATACGATTAAATATGTTTATCCTTTTTTTACTCATTGGTAATATGAACCACTAAGAGTATATTTAACTCAGTAAAAACCTGCAGCCATTAAACTTTAAAGGAAGCAACAAAACAATGTTATACTTTTTAATATGTTATAAAACAAAATATGTTCAGAAACACCGCACAAGACTATTTATTGTTTTTATAGTATATTTCAATGGCAACAATTATCTACAACAGATTAAAAATACCCAGGATAAGAATATTAATATTCTGACATTTCAACTGAAAAGATTACCCTCAGTATTACAGTATATAGTGTACTAGCTGTGCTACCTGGCTTTGCCCATTATGTTTCCTATGACAATAGGCCTCAGTTATAGTGCACTTGGCTAATTTGATGTACAGTATCAGAAGTAAAACTGTAATTGAACACTTTTCTGCATGCAATATTTGCTACTATTGTTATTTTTTTTTCTTTTCTTTTTACCAGAGGCTATTATTAGTTCACTGGAGCTCCTTACTCTGAAATATGCTAGACACAATTGGTGGTAAGTAAAACATTGCTGCAGTAGATCGATTCTTACTTTTCCTACTGGCTGATCTTGGCTATTGTAGATGGTCATTGGAAAAAATTTTCACAACAAACTGTATTTATTTGATTTAAAATAAGTAATTAGTAGGAATAATGGGAATTCTGTGTATAAAGATAATTTAACCCCTAGCACACTTTATAAAAAGGTAAATTCCATCATATTTAAATGTAATGCCTTGATCTGTACAGGTGATAAAGCTACAAAGAGCCCCTTTTGCACTAATCTATAGTCTATGTTATAATTTTATAAATATATTGCAACATCAACCTCTTGTTTTTTACTATAATTGTTATTATTTTTACTGTTGTTATTGCATTGTCCAAGTAAGAGTGTCAATATTTTTTGTGATTTGCTTAGGACAACCTTGTCTCTAGAGAAAAAAGTCAAATAATGAACAATGTTAAAAAATAATGAGGGGGTTGCTCCACTTGTTAATTTCCAAACTAAATTAAGAATTACTTTAGTTAGGAAGGGTTTTGGGAAATATTTGCTAATTCATGAAAAATCTTAAGCATGGGATAACAAAGTGCATAGCATTATGAAGCTTTCAGGGAAATGCACCCCTGAACATTGGCCTGATTAAGATTTATTTATGTTTCACATGTATTTTGTTTCTTCCATCTACTATTACATTAAAATATTCTTAAAAATTGATTGTCAATCCCATTAAGCAGTCATATGAAATTACATGCATGTGCAAGCACATTTTAATCTTTAAAATAAAAGATCCTAAAATGTTATAGTTTTACATCAGGCAAAAACTGAGCACTGTTTACAATACTTTTTTCAAAACACGTGAGAACATTCTTGCCACATAGCAAGCACACACCTCTCCTGTCCAGGTACGCATAGAATTACCTCTCATTCTAAATTCATGTTTGTGCTTGTTTTTCTCCTGCAAGCAATCTCTGCAAATAGCACACAACTTCACAAAGATCAGGGAAGCTCATGAACTAAGACATGATTTATCAGTGCATGACAACCGCTGTTTCAAGTGATATAACAACACGACAGGAGAAAACTAAATTGCTATGGTGTATTGACCAGTCATTTAGTTTGGGAAGGCCTACTACTTTATAAGTAAAAGACTTGTAAAAAGTTCCTTAACTGTCATGTTTTTTAGATTATCTTTTATTGGTGTTTACTTGCAATACGTTAATTAAACCTTTTTTTGTATGCAGGTGAGGAAACCCCTACATGGATTAATTTAATTGAATCTGTGATAGTGAATTATATATATAGATAGTAAATAGTCCTAAGCCGCCGACAAGTAGCCACCCATGGAAAGCACACCGGAAGGGGCGTGGATTCACTATGCTGCCGACAAGTAAGGCGCCCATGGCACACGCAGGAAGAACCACACCCACCAACTCTAAGACCATTGGATACGATGACAACTCGCAGAGCCATGCCCACCAACTCGGACGCGACGACTGGGAAAAAACGCTGTTATTTCTGTTCGTCTGGGCTACAGTACACATGCACCTCTGAGCCACGCTGACTTTTCGGTTACGACGCACGGCCGCGTGCACCATAGCAAACTGTTTTACACGCTACATACAGCAATTCACATCCGCGACAAACATGCGTCTTCTCAGATGGTCCTGCAGGAACACGGAAGACGTTTCCCCACCCACCAACACTTTTTTTTTCCCCAGCCCGCGTCTACCCTCGCTCTCTAGGCATTCACACTGCCTGCTCATGTGCCCGGACGCAAAAACTCACCAACTACCCAGTTAGTCCCTTTCGTCTGTGCTAGGAGTCCACATGCACCTCTGAGCCACGTTGACTTTTCATTATTCTTTTCGGTTTCGACACCCGACCGCGTCCACCATCGAAAACCATGGGAAAGGAACAACGAAGCCCCGCCCAGAAACTCTACCCCCTCCTCCCACGTGATCATGAACGCACCTCAGACCACTGCCCGCCAAATGAACAGCTCATCAAACAGATACTCGCTTTGGTCTGTGCTGCTGTACAAATCCAGCTGTGAGCCACATTGACTGTTCTTTTGCCCTCCATGGCTACCGCTTCAAATGTATTTCATGGAAACAACACTTCTTTCAATGTTATAGAAATTCCTGCATCAGGTAACTTTGTTTCTATAAGTCGGATTTTTTTGGAAAAATGTCATTGACGAGACTGTTGCTCTCAAACTTTGCAACATGGCTGTTGGCTTTGTTTGCCAACATTGGGATAACTTCGGTGACGCGGTGTCCGTTGTTGTTAGTCACAGAGGCATTGTTATACAGTCTGCTCAACAATACGCTGACTACATGACTACGTCCGGAATCTATGGTGGCGAAGCAGAAATTATGGCGATGTCCCAAATCCTTCCAGCTACTATCAGCATTTACTTCCAAGAACGTCCTCATGCCTCACCTCGAGTTTACAATCCGGCCCAGCGTCTCTCCATATCCCTGCTCTTTAGTGGTCCTTTGGATCATGGGCATTACGAGGTTCTCATGCCTATCAAATACGCACGTGATAACCTTCTGGTGACATCTTTTGACGCTGTCCGTATGTGCACACAGGCTGCACACCCGCTACACTGAATGGATCAACCGGGGCTTGCATTTGTTCCCCACGAACGAGGAATTACCAGGAAATGCTGTTCATACGCTGACAACTGATTAGGTCCCTACCCTTTGTACACCCCCCCCACGCTAGTACCATGGTCGGGTGACACAAAACACGGCATCAATCCAGCTGTAAGCCGTGTTGACTGTTCATTTGCCTTCTATAGCCACGGCTTCAAATGTATTTCATGGAAACAACACTTCTTTCAATGTTATTCAGATTCCTGCATGAAGTAACTGCACGCGCGCTACACTGAATAGATCAACGTGTGTCTACCCGGCGCAGAGAGGCATGGGTAAGCCGTTGAACCCCATTCGTGCTGCAAACTGGGGGATTCCCAGTAAGTGCGTGTCATACGCTCGCACTGATTACGTCCCTGCCCTTTGTACACACCCCCCAGGGCCCCAAAATCAAACAGTGTGCCAACAGTGCAGTGCATCCAAAGTCAATACATAAATAAACCATAAAATGGTACAATGTGAAGGTTAATAATCCATACTAAATAAATCAATAAAAACAAGTTTAAAATCCAATGACAGGAGGCAATTCATATATACACTCAGTCACAGGTGGCTCTTTTCTAAAAACAAAGTCTCCTCTGCTTATTCCACACAGGATCTTACTGCAAGGGAGATGCCCAACAAACCTTCTTCCACAGGCTTGGGTCCCTGTTGTCCATGTCCCCCTTCCGGGCGCTGCACTGAACCTCCACTCCTCTGCCTTACACGAGTGAGCTATCATCTGGCCACTCCAGCTTCCCTACAAAATTATCAGCCTGAGTGGCCCTCTTCAGCCTCCGAGCATCTGCCTTATGCTCCTCCTTGGGTCCCTCCTCCCGAATGCTTGCCTCCTCTCTGTACCCTAGCGTATCCTGATCCTGCTGCATCTTTCTCGCTCTCTCTCCATCTTTTAACCTCTATCTTTCTCTGTCCTTTTCTTGTCTGTCCTTCTCCCATCTGTCGTGCAGGCTTTTCTTATGACCTGCCTAATTCCTCTGAGGCAAAAGGCACCTGACTGATGCATGCATTCACACAAGCGCAAGTGCGCGTGATCAGCCAGGCACCCCAGCCATCCCTGGAGCAGAATGCGCTCACACACACTCACACCTGATTGGAGCCTGCACATGACCAGGACCCGATTATTTATTTAAAATTTGCCCGATGCCACGGACCACAAATAAAACACAATGAATTATAAAATAACTTGTGTCAAAATTATAGAAACAAATGCAACTTAAAATCAAGGCAAATAGTTAAAAGTCCAATAGTGATGGTGCACGTGAATAAAATTGTATACATATAGGTATTATAAATTATATAATATTGAAGAAAACCACCTACTTAACATGTTCAGAATTAGTGAAATTAGTGGCTCCTTTTGAAGACCTCCATTCAGTTAACATACAGGGAATCTGTTCATTGTCAAGCAAGAACATCACCACTTATAGTTTTTGGGAGTCCCCCATCTTCCAGCACTCCAGCAAAGAAAAATAAAACAAGGAGCTTTTGAAAATAACTATCCTTTCCAACTACATTCAAATGTGAAAGGATATGAAATCTATAAATATTGTTCTAAATTCATCATGCATTTTGTTTAACAGAAAAATATTATTTTCTCACCTATAGCAAAGGCACTGTCTTCATTACTGGAGAAATTTTAAACAGCATCAATAGTCATGTCAGCATCAGGTACTGACAACTTAAAAAGTTTCTTCTTTCTTGATTGTTTTAGATTTTACAGACATTTTTCATTTTGACAACCTTTTAACAGTTCCCCAACAAAAAGACGGCATTAGATAATTCCGAGATGGTGCATTCAATGTTGGTTTAGCTATTAAGTGTTAGGGAATACCATGCTATGCTTGAAATTAGGACCTACAATAGGCCTTATTATTGGATCATTGTTGTCATGTGTACACAATAAAGTGAAATTTCTATTTCAATGTAATAAACAACATGGAACACGTCCAAACTCTCTGGTGTCATGATTAGTGAGTATAACTACTGTGGAAAGACAGCCCCTGGGCACAGACAGTCAGACACCAAATGTCCAAAAACACACGTTTATTTCTTCCGAACACACCTGCACCCACAATGTAGTGCACAAATCCCAATAGTCTCTCTTCTCTTTCTTTCTCTTCTCTTGCCTCTACTCCCTCCTCACAAATTCTGTCTTCTTCCCCCTGATTCCAGCTCGTCTACAGGAGGGAGGCGGCCTCATCTATAACGCCCTGGATGTGCTCCAGGTGCTCTGTGACGATCTTCCGATGTGTGTGTGCCTCCTGGTGTGGCGGAAGTGCCGCATGAGCACCTGGAAGCACTGCCATCCAGGGTTCCATAAACGTCTGGGCACCCACTGGCAATGGCCATGGGCCCCAACAGGGGTGAACTTCCAAGCTCTGATCCTGTGGCCCCCATGTAGACCAAGGTGGCTGCCCTCTCATGGCCCAGGGGAGGTATCGGCCCTCTCCCGGCGGGAAGAATTCCCAGCCGTCCGCCACACTACGTCTGAACGTCTGCCTCCCTTACTTAAATCTCAGAACATATATGTAATTAATAGAAAAAAACAAATAAGGAAATGTATATTATATATATAATTGATTCAGGTATTATAACTTAATTCCACATTTATTTGAAATAATGATTAACACGTATTCTGTGTTAAAACTACAAACATAGTCAAATACAGCATATTAATTGCTGAACTAAAAGAAATGAAATGCATTATTTGGTCTTGTCTTCGTGTGCCTATTGCCTAGATAGGAGTTCTACCAAAAAGAGTAGAAACTCGTTAGGTTTCCACTATCACTATTATGCAAGGCAGATATTTTAAAACATCTCTAGTCACTATCAGTGTAAGTTTTGAAGAGTGGCAAAGCTGCTGCGCCTCTGAAATTTCATGAACACTTTATGAACAGAACAAATTAAGATGTGAAGATGGGAAAGAGTGAAGCACTCTCTGCCACAGCCATGCAAAATACAAATTTCCAGTCCAAAATTGAGATTGCTCCCAGTAAATATATTATTACAAACACTAAGTGAATACAAATGACAGTTTTACAACTGAGACAAAGAAAGAGAATCAGAGTAGAAATAATATGCATTATAACAGAAAGCCATGGCCACACTTGCCTGGCTGATGTCAAGTTTCCTCTAGCTTAACAACAGTTCAGACAAGCTGCAAATCACAAGATCATGCAGTTACTAAGAGCAAGCCAGACATCCAGCAGAGTGCGCTGGTGCACAGAGTGTGAGCTGTAGTGTTGTCACCTTTCAGTGAGATGTTTATAGGATCTTTTTTTTTTTTCAATTTTCCTAGTGCTGGGTTTGGTTTTCTGCACAACACTGCACCAGGATGTTGCTTTATACAGATGTTGATTTAGTTGTGTTTATGCAGAACAAACATACCAAATGTTCTGAAAAGACAGACTGTAGAGACATTAAATAATAATTTTAATTGTATCCACTTGTAAACTTACTGGATCACACAAGGAGACACCAAGTTAAAAGGAAAGAAATCTAAAGAAATGAACAAGGTAAGTACATATTATACCATTACCACATTCTCTACGGATGATCTAAAAAGTAGTTCATAATTGTCTTCATGATGGTCTGAGGCTAGGATGAACACAACACACAAATGCAACAATGGCCACCTAAGTTGACAACGACAGCTTTAATAAAGGAAAATTTGTCTCCACTGAAAGATAAGATCAATGCAACTGACTCTGTACAGTGCAGATTCATAGTGGACACAATGAGTGATTTAACTGTTTTATTTCTTTTCAGCCCAGACAAAGTAATAGATGAATTATGCAATTCACTTATAAGCTAGGCAAGAATTAATTCTTTTCAAAGTCACATTCAGCACATCAGCAGCAGCTCTGCACACCCACGCAAAGTAGAGACATTACAATCTGCTGTCTCAGTGTAGTAAATGCTAAATGCAATGTACACACTGTCACATATTTCAGTATTTTTAGAAAGACATTCAAGTCAAGAGACTGAAGATTTTACAAGCTTCTACATAGCAAGGTTATGTCACAAAGAAATGTTTAAGAGATGTAGGTGGAGAATTAATTCTAAAAGTGCAGTGAAGAGGACTGTAAACACAAAACAGATTTTCTGCATCAGCTGTCAGTTTTCATCATAAACAAAAGGGGAAACCTACCAGCCTAGGGAGATGAGCACGGTCTGGAGTCTTGCCAAAAATAAAATATATACAGGTGACTGCCCCTTAGCATATATCTGGTTAATACTGGTTTAATATACTCTACTACAGACTGCAAATATTATTATTTATTTCTATATATTCAACTTGTTTATAATCAAATACTGCCAAGCCAAAAACTGCATACTAAATGTATTTACCCTCAGAAGAAGTATTGCGTATAAAAGCAGATTTTCTGGCGACATGGGCTGCCAATAAAGCAGGGCTATCCTTTATTGAAGGAAAAAAGTTCAGATGAGAAAAATGTAATTTAAAGAAACACAGAATACCATTTCCATCCTCACTGTCCCACTGCCTAAAAACCTTAAATTCCCAAACATCTGTGGTTATTGAAATAACTTCTTGAAGACTGCAGCCAAAATCTGCTGTGTCACACTTAAAAGATGCCACATATTTAAATGAGTGTGTTTTTTTGTCATGGGTTTCAAAATTATTTTACATTCTGATTAAAAATAATTTTTATTAATAAGAAAACTAAAATAAAAAACTGAAAAATCCAATTTGGAAAGCATTTACTGTCTTTAGGGTTTTATTTTTCAAATTTTTTAAGTTTAACTTTTGCCCATTCTTCCTACGAAAAACTATTCCATCTGTGGCATGTTACTTGGGGACTGATCGCAGAAAGTTTCACTTTCTTTGACATCCATTCAAACACAGTTTTGATCATTGTCTTGTTGTCCCCATTTTGGTTGCCGTAGAAGGTTTTGTTCCAGCATTGTCTCCGTATCTTGTGCCATCAGTTTCTACTTTGATAAGCTTACCAGTGCTTGCTAATGAAAACCAACCACAAAACATACATCTGCCACTACTATGGTATTTGGAAATTAATTAATTTTCATCTGGCCAGATAACTCAGTTTTTTATCTCATCAGAACACAGAACTCCTTTCCACATTCAGTCAGAGGCCACCATACACTTTTTAGTGAGATTTTTCAAATGTGAATTACTCTTCACCATGCAGCCTAGAAGGCTGGAGAACCTGAGCAGCTGCTGACTGACTCAATTTCTGTCATCTCTTTTGTGATGCATTAAAACCCTTAAGTGGTGGTTTCTTTTTTTGGTTTTCTGGCTGTGTCTTTGACTAACTTTTTTTAGCAGGTGAATTTTTGAACACTACTTGTTTTTTTGAAGATTCTGTAAAGTTTTTTAATATTTCAATTTCCTGATAATTGAGTTGACAGTGCTACTTTGGATTCTCAACACCTGTGAAAACTTTTTAGATAGATAGAGAGATCGAGAGATAGATAGATAGATAGATACTTTATTAATCCCAAGGGGACATTCACATACTAAAGCAGCAGAATACCGATACAAAAAAACAATATTAAAGACTAATAAAAATGCAGGTAAAAACAGACAATAACTTTGTATAATGTTAACGTTTACCCCCCCGGGTGGAATTGAAGAGTCGCATAGTTTGGGGGAGGAATGATCTTCTCAGTCTGTCAGTGGAGCAGGGCAGTGACAGCAGTCTATCGCTGAAGCTGCTCCTCTGTCTGGAGATGACACTGTTTAGTGGATGCAGTGGATTCTCCATAATTGATAGGAGATATCAATTATATCCTTCACCCAACTAGGTTCCTCAGGAACCTCTTTTTGATTTCTTACTGCTTTTGCATGCAAGGTGCTCTCCCAAGCAAAGGTGTTTTTAAAACCTTACAAAGACATGTGAATTTGGTTTAAAAAGTAACACGTGCAAAGGTGAGTGCTAATCAACTGTTCGAATTCTGATAACAACTGGTTAAGTGCTTCTTAATGATAATAAATGCTATGGAGTGAACAGTTTTCAAAATTGTATTTTACAGTTTTATATTTTTTTTATTTACTAGCCTAATAAAAGAAATTATGACCTATCAAAATGTTATGTCTGTTAAGCAACGATACAAAAAAAATAAAATAAATGAAAATGTGCTACACCAAACTGAAGCAATGGTTGGGCAGGGGGCAAAATACTTTTAGTTCTATAGTATATGGTAATATGATAAAACAATAGGTTACAGAGTCAAAAATTCCAATAAGCATCATTGTGCAAAAGTAAACACTAGGAATGTATTTTTCTTATTTATTTTTACTTATTTTATTAAAAAGCCACAGTTGGTGACTAAGGTAAGTAGAATGACTAGGTAATGGGTCGTCTTGTGAAGCAGAGGAAGGAAGTGAACCAGAAACCTACCGTGTGGTTAAAGTCCAATGTCCTAGCCACCGTGTCACATTTACAAGAATAAATGCTGACACAAATAAATTATACTTTATACTAAACAGTGCAACTTCAATAACTATGCCATGCCTGAAACTTAACTAAAATAAATTAATTCTACATATTTTTGGATGTTTAATATTTACTAAATTGGGGTATTGGGATTCAGAGATTCAAGATAACAGCAGATAGCTCATTATCAAGACAAGTCAAAGTGAAAGATTGTATGGGCAAAGAGAAGGAAACATGACATTGAAATTGAGGGGTCTTTCAAAACAAGCACAGAAAAGATCACAATCCACCACTCTGAGAACACTCAAATCTGTGTGTGAAACATAGCGAGGCAGCTTCAGTTACCAACAAAACAACCTACTTGTCAAGAGCTGAAAGAAAGGCACTTACAGGCTTTGTTTAAATTATTGATAAGAGGATAGCAACAAGCACTGCTTTCTGCTAGGGGAATAGTGCAGTAAAAATAAATCAACCACTCACTTTTACATGGTAAAAACTGTACACCTGCCCTTGAACAAAGCTGACTTGATGCATTTGCCTACTGCCTTTTTCTTTCAGAAAAAAATTAAATAAACCCTGTACTGAAAGAAGTGTTTTTATAAAATTACATAATAACAAAAGCATAGTAAACACATGCATATCATTTCTGTGCCCTTCAGTTACTCACAAGCTTAAACTACATGGTAAAAGAAAAAAAATGATGCTATTATACCAGACAGATAAATAAGACACACAGCAAGTCATAAAGACAAATCAGTTGTTCAGTATAAGATTTAACAGGATGGAATTGTGCAAGTCAGTAGAAAGAAACATGATGCTGATCAGTAAAAGAGACACTTGGCAGGGCAAAGGCCACAGAATGATTATTACATTTTGGGGGGGGGATGAATGGGGCTGAATTATCAGAATTAATAAAGATCTATAAACAAAAGTCAGCAGACAAAAAGCCACATAAACAGTGGGTTTGATCAGTTTCATATTTACTTACACAAAAATAAGGAACTCACTAAAGATTATATGGTGCACATATAAATTCCAAAAAAGTTTAAGAAAATGCTTCATAGACTTAATTCAAAGGAAAAACTAATCTCATTATTGAAAAAGTTTTGAACCTGAAGCTTAAAGATATTTTATGGTACTGATTTTGTAAGTGGCCACAAATGAGCTCATATACTGTATATTAAAATATGTATACTTCACAATTCTAGCATTTATGGTTTATATTATACGTTTCTTGGTTCAAAACCACATCAATGCAGATGCCAAAAACTGTTAAATCAAATACGCTTTCACTGAATTTGTACTGGTAGTGGACAATATTCTTTTGGATACTTATTCTTGCCTAGTGAATGTGTTCACATGTTACACTAAAGAGATGGCTACAGAATTAATTTGTGGCAAAACAAAAAAAAATGACTAACGATCCAGCCAGCACAGATGAAAGGATAAATTGTTACCACCATGGAGCAAATCATAATGAAGAATAATATCTAAGAGTGGTTGGTGGTGCCCAAGATAGCAGATATTGTCGGGATTAGTTTTGGTCACATGAAGTCAGATTCAAATAAATACAAATATATTACTATGAAACAGTGCTTAAATTTAAGACTGACGGTTCTACAACACCAGCCTTCAGGGTTCAAGGCACTGCTGGTAGAATGATAGTTTTTATAATGTTGCTTGTGTGGTCCACACTGATTACAGGCACATACAGGGTGAGCCAAAAAAAACAAACCACATTTCAAACGTTTATTCTACAAAAACATCACATGATAAAATAAATTTCATTATAACACAAGAAAGGGTATACAAAATAGATTTTTTTCCACTGTGTTTTAAAAATTATATCTATCATTAGTAATACACACTTCAAGACTATTTCTGAATGCTCACATGACTCATTTGGCCATTTCAAGGTGAATTGCAGTGATTTTGTGGCGAATGGCGTTCTTGAGAGTTTCAAGGTTTTGAGGTTGGTGTGTGTATACCTTCGACTTGAGATAGCCCCACCGACATCGCCGTGTAGGGAGATCAGCTTCCCAGGAAACATCTCCTGCAAAACTTGCATGGATCTACGCACTGTATGAGCTGTTGCTCCATCCTATTGCAACCACATTCATTTCTTCCAGCTGGGGCCACAAAAATTTCTCTGGCATTTCAATGTAACGTTTTGAAGTGACAGTGACCATTGCTCTCCTCTCTTCAAAAAAGTAAAGGCTTACAATGCCAGATTCTGTAACGGCACACCAAACTGTAACATGCTCACTGTATAGAGGTCTCTGATGAAGTTCACGAGGGTTGGTTTCAGCCCAGTAGAGAAAAGTTTTGCTTATTTACACAACCATTCAAATGGAAATGTGCCATCTCGATGAATGGTTTACAGAATGTTCACACACAACTCTCTATGGCTCTCCCAGTCTCTCTCAATGAGTTCCTGCACTACCATCATTTTGTATGGATGGAAATTAAGGTCCTCATGCAAAATCCTCCTCAAAGACATGTTGGAAATTCCTAAGGCAGAAGCATGTCTAGGAGACTGCAAAATTGATGCTCTTACAGCTTGGATGTTTTCAGGCGTTCTTACAGTCTGAGGATGTCCTGGAGATTTTCTGTTCAATGTTGGACCCGTCTGTCTAAATTTAGCCACCCACTGAAGAAATGTTTTCCCAATTTGGGATGTCACCATTAGGAGGAATGCTGAAGTGTGTTCGGAAGGTGCATTGTGTAGCGATGACAGATTCGTTGTTTATGAAGAACACTTTGACAGCGAAAGCACGGTGCACCCTGGACCAAGGCATGTTGCCAACTGAAAACTACAAGGGATCTCCTATCAAATGACCCCCACCCCAACCCACTTGGCTGCCTCTACCTCGCGCTATAACATTGAGAAATGTGGTACAGTAGACTCCTGCGAAGTCGCAGTTCAGAGTTCACTGTCTCAGTCATTCGCGGATTTTTCCTTAGAACCTATCTAATAATTGTTAGCAGAAACCGCAAATATCCTCCTCAATTTTTATGGCTTTTTTCATGGCAATACTGTACTGTATAGAGAACAGGAAGCAACTGTAGAGGAAAATGCAGCTTGGGATGGTGAAAGTAGCCAATAGAATTTGAAACTGCAACTCCCAGCAGTCCCTTCTGTGGCTCGGATTGGTCTTCTGCTGAAGGTACTGGGGCTGTTGGGGTCAAAGGATGTCAGCACGGCTTTTAAAAAGGGGGCCGGTGACCAAAAGCAAAAAAAAAAAGTTTTTGTAATTTGTGTTTCAAGTTTCTGTCTCTCTGCCTGCATTCTGTTGGGTCACCTGTACTTATTCGTTTTGTCCTGGATCATCTGGATTGTCTGCCGTCTGCCTGCGTACATGAGGACTGTAAGTGGATTCATGGCCATCCTGCAAAGAAAGAAGCACTCCTGAACCCGTCTTCACCATTTCAGGAACTAGCGGTAGGACTATCTTTACATTCCCATTCAACATGCAGATCTATGGACTATCTATTTTCATCATTACATTTCATCCAGCTCATGACCACTGCCAGCCCCTTGTGAGCAGGGGGGCTGAACACACCCCTAGAAGACACAGACATTCCTCAAAAAACCCCTCTTAAAAAACGCTGATAGACTACTTTCACATTACTCGCTTACTTGCTGGGCTTACTTGCAGCTGTTCTCTCGCGTGATATGCTTCTTGCGCGATGCTACGCATACTTAAAAGCCTGAACAGCACCTGTCCTTTTTGGCTGATTGCTTTATTTCTCTCTCTCTTCCCGCAGACATCCTCTGCTCCTGTTGGGGGTCCCACTCCCATTGTGCTCCCCTATGATGTTTGTCTATTCTTTAATTGAGAACTAACTGCATACTGAGCTAGTTTTACTTCTGAAAGAGACATGTTTGTTTGAAGTGTTTGAATGAAGTTCCTGTCTCTACAATCTCCTGTGTTTCTGTGCAATTCTGTGACATCCTGCAGCCTCACTGTCTCTGGGATTCAGCCTCTGCACTAGACTAGCCTGCAAGTATCAGCGTTTACCTCTGTGTGCTTGAGTGCAGCCAGTTCAAGCGCAACTGGCTCAGTGATTTACTGAGTTTCATCAATGGCGTCAGTTGCACTTTGTACATATTGTTCCAATAGTTTTTTTAAATAGTTTTTACAGTTCATTAGCAGTGTGTAAAATGATCAGTGTTGCAGTAATTGTGATGCTCTTTGCATGAAAAAAATGTGTTCCATTAAAATTTCACGTTTTCTTTGTGAATTGTGATGTTTACTTAAAGTGCAGCAAAAAAGTATTTGGCGTCCAGGGGTGCACTAACCCCCAAGTATGTGGCAGTTTAAGGGTTAAAGCCCCAAGATGCCACTGAAACGCCCTGCACCTTCTAAGGCTTCTGGCAATGAAAACGCGCTGGCATGAATTACAGTACATATAGCGGTCACATCGGTATTTTACATTCTAGCACTGTGGGTGACATATCAGTACAGTACTGTACAGTATACAGATTTACCTTTACATTCTTTTTTTTTTTTAGGTAATGTATTAAGCTGAGTTTGAAATTAAATTGAAGTGTTTTGCGGGCATATTTAGAGTTTAAACTATAAAAATAGGCATTTTTTTTAACCACATCCAAAATTTGCGGTTTTTATGGGGAATTATGGGGGTGTACTGTACTTCATTTTAGTTCACCCTGTATAACCAGTCAAAATTATGCTGACTTGTTTTACAGTCTCTATCAAGGACAAGTGGCTACAAAAGCTGTGAAGTATCTTCTTCAGCTTCATGACAATGTGCCCTTTCCCACTGCCTGGTTTGCAAAGGGTATACCGGGAAAACTCTAGGTTCACAGAGGTGCTGAATTCACCCTACTCCCCAGACCTGGCACCATGACATACTATGCCAATGATGAAGAAATCAAATCAGCTAGAGAATAGTGGTTGCACATTCAAAGTAGAATGAGGTACAGAGAAACTTGCTGAACTTTACAACATGTGTACCAGTGTTCACACGGATTATGCTGAAAAATGAAACCAAATGCTTGATTTTACTCATGTTCCTCTTAAAAGGTCAGTCTCAAAACGTTTTAATTAACCCTCTTCTACACAAAAGTGTCAGCTGATCTTGGGTAACGGCATATGCATAAGCTTTATGTATACAAGTAATGTGGTTGAAACACTGTTGAACAGTACCTTAAATCTCTAACTACAACCCAGCATCAAAATACTGTATAAATACTTTACTAAATAAATTATTTAAATAAAACTTATTTTATACATTTTTGTCACTAGAATAATCAGGCATATGTTGTATTTGGGTGGGTTGGCACCCTGCCCGGGATTGGTTCCTGCCTTGTGCTCTGTGTTGGCTGGGATTGGCTCCAGCAGACCCCTGTGACCCTGTGTTCGGATTCAGTGGGTTGGAAAATGGATGGATGGATGGATGGATGTTGTATTTGTACACTTCATTTATTTACAACAAGAACTTGTCAAAGGTACAATGAAAAACTCACATTGTACTTAAAACCAGGCTTTACATTTAATGAAAAACTAATAAGGATTTTTAAATGTAAGATCATTCTAGAAGATGAGTGATAGAAAATGAATAATTTTAGATTATACTGATTTAAAAATATTCCATAAAAGATAACACTCCCAATTCAATTAGTATGCAATATGTCAGGCCAGAAAAAGCAAATTCTATAGGCTTAAATACTTAACTAATAAAAGATGGCTACCATTTTCAAGTGTAAGCTACACCACCACTGTCAACAGAACAAACATAACAATGGTTCTTCCAAGAGCAGCATAAAATCTCCTGATAACTCTCTCTCATATACCGTATATAGGGAGCCTTTATTCTGATATATATATATATATATAAATATATATATGTGTGTGTGTGTGTGTGAGTATATACAGTGCATCCGGAAAGTATTCACAGCGCATCACTTTTTCCACATTTTGTTATGTTACAGCTTTATTCCAAAATGGATTAAATTCATTTTTTTCCTCAGAATTCTTCACACAACACCCCATAATGACAACGTGAAAAAAGTTTACTTGAGATTTTTGCAAATTTATTAAAAATAAAAAAAATTGAGAAAGCACATGTACATAAGTATTCACAGCCTTTGCCATGAAGCTCAAAATTGAGCTCAGGTGCATCCTGTTTCCCCTGATCATCCTTGAGCTGTTTCTGCAGCTTAATTGGAGTCCACCTGTGGTAAATTCAGTTGATTGGACATGATTTGGAAAGGAACACACCTGCCTATATAAGGTCCCACAGTTGACAGTTAATGTCAGAGCACAATCCAAGCATGAAGTCAAAGGAATTGTCTGTAGACCTCCGAGACAGGATTGTCTCGAGGCACAAATCTGGGGAAGGTTACAGAAAAATTTCAGTGAGCACAGTGGCCTCCATCATCCGTAAGCTGAAGAAGTTCGAAACCACCAGGACTCTTCAGTTCTAGGCCATCTAAACTGAACGATCGGTGGAGAAAGGCCTTAGTCAGGGAGGTGACCAAGAACCCAATGGTCACTCTGTCAGAGCTCCAGAGGTCCTCTGTGGAGAGAGGAGAACCTTCCAAAAGGACAACCATCTCTGCAGCAATCCACCAATCAGGCCTGTATGGTAGAGTGGCCAGACAGAAGCCACTCCTTAGTAAAAGGCACATGGCAGCCCGCCTGGAGTTTGCCAAAAGGCACCTGAAGGACTCTCAGACCATGAGAAAGAAAATTCTCTGGTCTGATGAGACAAAGATTGAACTCTTTGGTGTGAATGCCAGGCGTCACGTTTGGAGGAAACCAGGCACCGTCATCACCAGGCCAATACCATCCCTACAGTGAAGCATGGTGGTGGCAGCATCATGCTGTGGGGATGTTTTTCAGTGGCAGGGACTGGGAGACTAGTCAGGATAAAGGGAAAGATGACTGCAGCAATGTACAGAAACATCCTGGATGAAAACCTGCCCCAGAGCGCTCTTGACCTCAGACTGGGGCGACGGTTCATCTTTCAGCAGGACAATGACCCTAAGCACACAGCCAAGATATTAAAGGAGTGGCTTCAGGACAACTCTGCGAATGTCCTTGAGTGGTCCAGCCAGAGCCCAGAGTTGAATCCGATTGAACATCTCTGGAGAGATCTTAAAATGGCTGTGCACCGACACTTCCCATCCAACCTGATGAAGCTTGAGAGGTGCTGCAAAGAGGAATGGGCGAAACTGGCCAAGGATAGGTGTGCCAAGCTTGTGGCATCATATTCAAAAAGACTTGAGGCTGTAATTGCTGCCAAAGGTGCATCGACAAAGTATTGAGCAAAGGCTGTGAATACTTACGTACATGTGATTTCTCAGTTTTTTTATGAGGAAAAAAATAAATTTAATCCATTCTGGAATAAGGCTGTAACATAAAAAAATGTGGAAAAAGTGATGCGCTGTGAATACTTTCCGGATGCACTGTGTATTATATATAATATATATATATATATATACACACACAGTGGTACCTCGGTTTGCGAGTAACTTGGTTTACGAGTGTTTTGCAAGACGAGCAAAAATTTTAATTAAATTTTGACTTGATAACCGAGCGAGGTCTTGCAGTACGAGTAGTATGTATACGCTTTGTCTGCTGAGCGTCATGTGATCACAACTGAGCTGAAGGTTCTTCTCTCTCTCTCGCTGCGGGATTGTGGGCAATCGTCTCCTATTCTCCATCTGAGTCGGCGTGCCTCACTCATAATAAACATCCGTACGAGCGTATACTGTTTACTACAGCATTAGCATTGTGACTGTGTGTGTGCGCGTGTGTGTGTGTGTGTGTGCTCACGCACGCGTGAGCGTACTGTGACGTGCGAGTCCCCGTCTTGCATCCTAAAACACGAAGCTGAGTCTCAGTACTTTAGCAACACCAGCTTTATTCAGCTTGAAACAGCAACAGCGCGGTTATTTATACACAGACACAGCAGTCAGGCAGGGCCCTGCACATTTATAATGTTCCTTGTTCCTTGTATCACCCATCAACGGCAGGCGCTTATAGCATGTCCGCGATCTTCTCGGATTCGCTTTTACAGCGAACTGCTACAGCGCTGGGAGACTGCGATTGCTTTGGGATGCTCTTTCGCGTGTCGCCCCGTTGGGTGGAATCCCACAAGAGTTTAGAAACTCACTAACACCAGCCATGATTCTTTTTAAAGGTAAAGTGCAGGTTAATTTGTTTTATGTATTTTTACTTTATATTTTCTATTAATCATTTTTATATGAATAGTTTTGGGTTGTGGAATGAATCATCTGAGTTTCCATTATTACTTATGGGGAAATTCGCTTTGATACACGAGTGCTTTGGACTGCGAGCACGTTTCCGGAACGAATTATGCTCGCAAACCAAAGTCCCACTGTATGTATGTATGTATGTATGTATGTATGTATGTATATATATATGTGTGTGTGTGTGTGTGTATATGAATATATATATACTGTGGAACCTTGGTTCACGAACGTCTCGGAACATGTACAAACCGGTTTACGACCAAAAAGTTTGCCAAACTTTTGCATCTGTTCACGACAACACACTCGGTATACGAACAAGCCAGTTTCCCTTTCGGTTTGTACATGTTCAGTCTCTCCCTGTGCATTTCCTGTGCAGCGAGCAAGAGAGAGAGAGAGCGGAACACACACACAACAGAGAGACACACACACACAGGCACAGAGAGACACACACACACAGGCGAGCGAGCGAGCGAGAGAGACGGCTGGACACATAAGGTAGAGAAGGCAGTTAAAGAATGTACTGGGCTTTTTTGTTTTCACTTCTGCTTACAGCGATCGGTTCGTAGCGTTCATTGTTGCAATGTTACTTTTCTTGGTGTTTTATTAAATTACGGATTTTTTCAAATGTTCATTTTTTTCGCTGTGCTTAAAAAACTCATTTAAAAAAAAAAGTGTTTTTAGCCAGCGGTTGGTAGCGCGAACTATTGCAGTGTTCGTTTTCTCTGTTGTTCTTCAATGTTTTTACATTTAGTTTACTATTACGCTGTGCATTCTATGGTTTAATTAACTATATTTGTGCTTAAAAACATAAAAAAAAAAAATTTACATACAGTTCGTATGGTCTGGAACGGATTAATTGTATTTACATACAATCCTATGGGGGAAATTACTTCGGTTCACGACCAAATCAGGTTACGACCAGAGTTTTGGAACAAATTATGGTCGTGAACCGAGGTTCCACTGTATCTGTATATGTGTATATACAGTGGACCCCTGACTTACGAACTCAATTCGTTCACGAGGGCTGGTTGTAACTCAAGTTGGTTGTAAGTCAAGACTATTTTCCCATAAGAAATAATGGAAATACCCATAATGCGTTCCGAACCTCCCACAGCAACACTTACTTAACCTTTTCATAATAAAAAAGGGTTGTATAATGTGCATAATTTACCAAAACACCAATAATTTTTCTAATGTACTAACCAAAAAGTTATAAAAAGTGCCTAGCCTACCAGAAACAACAATTTCATACTGTACTCACCATTTAATTTGACATCTTTGGGCTGCAGGAAGGGAGGAGGATGAGAATGAAATGGAAGGTGATTATTGTTTGGAAGGAGCCTCCTTATACAAAACTTTTCTTTGTAAAATTGTCGAGATGGTGGATTTCGACATGCTGTACATATTAACGAGATCGGTCACACAAACACCACTCTCATATTTCCGCACAATTTCCTTCTTTGTTTCGATTGTGATTGCTTTCTTTACCTTCGTTACATTCTCTTCCTTCCTTAGCAATTATCGAAATAAATTAAATAAATCACTGCACTGACTGAAATTACGGCCACAAACACATGTTTCTGGGTACCAACTGACACTAACGAATGCTCTCGGCTGTTTGTTTACAATCGCGCAAGCAGATACATGTGACCGCATTCAGGTTGTAACGCAAGATGTTGGTCATAAATCAAAACAAAAATTTTGGTCCTAAATCAAGTTGTTCGCATGTCAGGCCGGTCGTATATCAAGGGTCGACTGTATATTATATATATATATATATATATATATATATATATATATATATATATATATATATATATATATATAATCAGAATAAAAGCTTGTCAAAGCAACTTCACCATAGGGAGCACAATTTACCCAGAGGTCACTTGAATGTGGATACAATGTCAAAAAGTGTGGCCCTGAGGCATGTTTGCTCAATTAATGAGTATTTTAGCCAGAGGAAAAACCCCACCAGACGTGCTTTGTTCCTTGATAATACACTGTTAACAGCAGCTAGACCCTATGTCAGGAAAAGACAGTCACAGTGACATTGCATGACCCTAGAATTTACCCAACTAAACAATGAAAATGATGTCACATGGAAAGGACAAGCAATGATTGAAAAAACACTGTTCAAATTTCTGAACTTTAAAAAAGTTAACATTTATGTAGTACCTATGCTGAATTTTTTTTTTTATGTACACCCAACCCTACAAGCTTCTTTGAGGCTTTCACATGGAGATAAATTTTTTTAATTCTCTGGAGTCAGAGCAAGAGCAGTATCAGCAGCCTTGATAAATATACATGAACTACTGCAGTACAGAACTCCATAAGCCTCAGAATCAGGCACAGGCTTCTTTCTGCAGCACTATATTTGAACAGCTAACAAGACACTGTGCAAGAGTCGTTGCTTGCTGAAGAGATACAAGCTCCAGACAGTTAGCAAGACACTCTTTGAGCTGACATATGAGAAATTAAATAAAGGAGTGCTTAAGTCAGACAGCTCAAGTGATGCCCTCATCAGTGATCAAATCAGAGCTACTAGAATCCAAATAAAAATGTGGAAAAATCCTGACAGGTCCTCTTTTTTCCTCACCCTTTTTATCCATGACAGAAGCTCACAGCTGTTTTAGTACAAGCTGTCACAGGAACTTGCACCCAAAGCCTAACATTAGCTCTTTTTTCATACTGACAAACAGTTGCAAAAAATTTAGCAAATCAAATCATATAAAAAAAATCAGTACTGTCAAAGTAAAGTGATAGACTCATAGACTTAGACACCAGCTCATTATGAATTCTAAAGGGCACCCAACTAGAGTATTGGCTATTGCAGAAGTCAAAACTTTGACTGCCAAAGCTTCAGAACAATGAGCAAAAGTAAACCAAAAAATCTAAAAGGGATTTTTTTAGTTAGAAAAGATTGTATCAACAGACATCTATCAGAAAAGAAAAAACATTAGACTGTACTGCAAACTGAAATATAAAATTATGGCAAGATATGTTCATGCGCTGGTCTACAAAGCACCAGAATGGTTCACATTTCAAAAAAATGAAGTTTTAAGATTAGACAAATTAGTGGAGAATAACCTGGGTGATCTAAAATCTAAAGGCTACTGGCAAAGTAAATCCAAATCCAAGGGTGCAAGTACACAAAAACTGCACTAAATTCTGAAAATTAGGAGGTTCTTCTTTATAGAGAGGATGATTGAGTTTGTAAACTAACATGGCGATTAGTTACTGCATGGTAATCCTCTCAAGCTGTGAAGACTTGTTTTTTTATCAGAACAGTGCAAATCAATACAAGTCACTTATCAGTTCATTTATTTATGCTTACTCAAACATGACTGAGAAGAATGACAGAATCTGCAAAAATACTTGCATTTTTCAGTGTCCGAATTATTTATAAAGGTCAGAAAAGTAACAGTTCTTCAAAAAGGACAAGTCACATATCACTCTACAGAATATCCATAACCACTCACATGGCAGGATTATTTGGACACCAACAATATATAATAAAAAAAAAAAAAAAAAAAAAAGGACTGAATTTTATGTTTTCACTCTGATGTGAATTATTGCAGGCAAGTCTGACATTACATTTAATGCAAATAAAGAATTAGGGCTATAGCTAATTTAAGGTACAAGAAAAATTGACTTGTTTATTTCCTTCATAAATAAAGGAGATTTCAGTAAATTGTCTTTTGTAGCATCACTCTAAATTCTCAATCCAATGTTAAAAGTAAGTTCAGGACATTTCCACTTTCATTTGTCTTTCAAACGACAGAAAAAAGTAAACCACAGCAGATAAGTGTTGCCTAGGCCAAGAAAAGAACATCGTCGGATTTTAATTCTGATGCACCTTCAGATCACACTTGATAAGACAATTCACAAGCATATCTGATCATCCAGTTGAGTGTTTATGCCAGAGGCTGTTTCGTAAGCCAATAAAATGTGTCACTTTGCTTCACTCCTCACTGCATCCACAATGGCCAACATGGTACACTACCCTACTATTGCCCAAATCAAAAATTTCTAAACAAGATTAAAATTTAACTGAAGAGTACAAATTTTAAAAAAAGTGTAACTGAAGAGTAAAATTTTTTTTAAAAGAGTGACATCAGGCAAAAGTGTCAAGCACATCTAAAACTACAGTATGTTTCATTTTCTGTGACTATAAAGTGGACTGCACTAATATGCTTATAAGGCTACTGGTACAAAATGTTGCTACCAGAATAATAAACCATAACAGACATTATAACCATTTGTCCACTTGTTTGATCAGAAAACACAAATTTCTTTTCTGTGTAAACAACTTTTTCTGTCAGTATACATCACTCCATATAAACCTAAAAGATTTCATCTCAGTTCCAAAGGTCAGTTGCAAAACATCAATTTTTTTTTTTTTTTTTTTATAAACAGATTTTACCACTGACCTCCTTCAGGTAAAGATGCATGTTCTCCTTCCTGTAATCAGGGAGCTTGAAACCTGCCTTAACCACTTTAAGATGGTTGTGGGAACAGAGTCTATCCCACCAGATTCATAAACAACTAAACAATCAACCCTGGACAAAGCAACGAGACTTTGGCCATGAGATTTTTTTCAAGTCACACCCTCCTCTCAACCATATTCAACCATGCACACCGTCCTCTCACCGTTCATTCGTGTGAATGCTTTTGACACAGTTCCTGCTCTCTCAGCTCTTACAAATTTTAACGTTTTCCTCACTTTAAGTTCCCAATTAAAGAAGACATATTATGTCCAAATCTTACTGAAGAAGTTCATCACGAAGGGTTATCAACAGTAGAAATGAGTACACAGGCAATCCTAGCACTGAGAAATGATGAAGTCAAATGAATTAACGCCAAAAATGCAGATTGGTTACACGGCAAATTGTTTAAATGCATATCGATAGACTATGCTGAAACAGTTGTTGGTGATCATGCGGAAGCTGAAAACATCAACTTACAATATCCCGAAGAATATCTACTACTGTTAACACCATCCTGTCTTCAACCACACTAATTACTGTAGAAAGAAGGATGCATCCAAGAAAGGTAACATAGTACATCTTCCATGGATAATATTACACAACAAAGGAGACCTTGATATGCCATTCGTATTAAAACGTTAACAGTTTCCCGTTAGAATAGCTTTGGCAAAGACAATTAACAAATCTCAGAGACAAACACTTGAAAAAGTCATTTTATTTATTAGAGAGAAAGAAACGAAATTCAATCACAGGCAATTATATGTGGTGTTGTCACGATGAAAGTCCAAACACAGAATCAAAATTCAATGCGATATTGACGAAAATCTAATTAAAAAAATTGTTTTTACTGTAAAAGTGTAAGTTTAAAAAGTATTTGTGTGTTTCATATGTGAGCAGCAGAACCGCAAAGAGGCTAGCATGTAGTGCAGGCACGGGGGTTGGCGTACTGTAAGATGCACATCTTAGATTTGTGGGAAGCAAAGTGGAGAACTTAGAACCTGAGAAAACCCCAAAGGGGATCATGGAAACTCAGCACAAGCACAGTTAGGCATCAGTGCTAAGCAAAGTGGCACTGCAGCTAAAAAGTTAAATTAAGTCCATTAATGACAGCTGTGGATTGAATTATTCAACCTTCAACTGTTTTTTCCAGTTTAATATCACAAAACAAGAATAACATAAAACTGCATGACTGATACCGATTTGAAAATTGCACCCATCAGGAGACCCTGCATGACAAATTGGACTTATCACCACCACACATGTATAATGGTTATGTCACATAATGTGATTTTTCCAGGAGATTTTCAGTCATAGCCTTTGTTTACATAATCTTAGTTAGTTAGAGACAGTTAGCAGCACACTCCCATGAAGCCAGTCACATAATGCAGCATACCCAGAGACTCATTCCAACCAGTCTGTGGCTCGCTCCGAAACAATCAAAAAGGTTTGATTTTGTCTTTAATCACAGTGGTGAGCTCAGTGTACATGAGAGAAGACAACCAATGATTGCTCAACCGGAATTACAATTTGTATAATGCAAAGACAAGGAATAGGGTATGAAGATGTTTTGAACCTCACAAACAAACAAAAGGTCTATCTGTCTGTCATTGTGTGTTTTATGTAACACAACAGAATGGAAAAAGAAAAAAGGGTTAAGCCTGCAGCTGAACAGGTTGTACCTGTTTACCCTTCATTGAGCAACAGCTCCGTCAGGCAGCATGTTATTGGTAGTCTGAAAAAAGAGCGAGAATGACATGTTCAAACAAAGTCAGTAAATTAACATGCCCAGCGATTTACAGTCATTTAAAGTGACACACTAGCATCTGCCGTCAGCATATCAGACATGCTCCACGACTAGAAGTCACGTAACGTGATATTGTCTAAAGGTTTTTCATTTGTTGTAGCATAAAGCCTCACTGTTTGAATCAAAAGGTAATTGTACCAGGTAGAAATAATGTAACATTTTCCACATATCCCAAGTGTTTCTGTAGTTACCGGCTGTAAATTTACCTCTCCCTGTCACTCAATTGTTTATATTTTCTGTGGTCTTACATTTTTTCAGCTCCTTATTGGTGCTTTCTGGCTTATACAGGTAGGGTTAAGACAACAATGCTGCACATTTTGTCACTTGCGGAGTAAAATCAGAATCAGAATTCATCGCCATGGTACACTAACATGTAAAAGTAGGAGATATTGAAATTGATAAGATGGAAGATTGTTTAAATACTTTTAAAAAATAAAATGGTGCATGCAAAAAAATCTCAAAGTATGACTGCAACTTTAGCATTTGTCATGCCCTGAGGGAAAAAGGTTGCCATGCAAGGACAGGAGGTGTGAAGTGAAGAGAGAATTAAGACTTTTGGACAATACACCTTTCTTAATATGACTCGAAATGTGTATCAATACGCAGAAACATTCATGACTTTAAAAGGGACATGCAGTTCTTGATAAGTTTTTTCACATTTCTTCTGGTGCTTGTTTGGCAACAACTGCACACCTCTGAGGTAGGCTTGCTTTTGTAAATTATACATGCAGCTTGATTTAAAAATACTAGTTTACAGGACAAATGTAAAGGCAGTACAAAAATCTGAAAAAAAGAATCTGATCTCAAAAATACTGCATTTACCCTTTAATTTTCATATCAAAACAGGCATATCTTTAATTTACATTTATAGTCTCTCTCTGTAATTTTGTCTTTTGTATTTGGCCTTGAACATTCTATGCTAGCTGGCTCTAATGTGAAGCAGTTGTTTTCTTGTTGTGAAAAATTCAGTATGTATTTCTGTTTCCTTTTGAACTTCTTCCTTCAAATTTCCTTAACAATGAGATTTCAAATATCTATCCATCAGTTTTCACCTATTAAAGTGCTGCACAATCTAAAACAGCACAGAGTGATTATTACCGTATTTATTACTAATATTTCAATAGTAAACTTGTTTTTCACACAACAGAAATAACAAGCAAACTACAGTAAGCTCCACTAAATAACAAATGCCCAGGATCTGATTAAGGCAGAGATGGTTCCTAATGCTCAATATCTATCCATATACTCAGCAGAAATTGGCATGATAACAGGTGACAAACAATACCATCTTTATGTAACACATGTAATAAATGGATCAAGTTTCATGCTGGTGCTTCTGTGTACAGCAGTAAAAGAAGTATTAGCGGAATCGGCATGGCACTGTCATTACTAGGTGCCTATCTGCTTGTGACACAAGGTTGCTCCTTCTAATTTTCTAAGATTATTTTAACTATCACCCTTGTAAACATGATTCACTAGTACTGTTAAGATAAAAGTCTTATTAATATACCACATTGCACTGTGCCACTTTTTTTTACTCAATATGAGAAAACACTTGACCAACAATTTGCTATGAAACACAATAAAGAGTATTCAGATATCTTATATGGTAAAGTCCATTCAGACAGAAAAATGTATTTTCCACCAGGGGAACTGATGATATACATTCACTAGACAAGGTTTTCATTTAGAAAATGCTAGTGGCAATTTAACCTTGAGTATAACTTCACGTAATGAGCTGACACAGACACCTGAGAGACAGAACGGCATGGCAACAGGAGCACAGCAAGTAATTATAGGGATGCATTCTCCCCAAAAGGCAGGGGTGCACAAAGGATGTTAAAACTTACACCAATTTAACACAAGAATTAATAACACCTAGAGGGACATATCACAGATGCCAACGTGAGCCAAGAATGCTAACACCCATGTGGTTAACAAGGTGCATGAAAATAATAACAGCACCATGGCCTATTGATGTATGTGTGAATGAAGCAGGTGGTGCATACAATTATTCATTTTAAGAGCCAATCAAATATTTTGAACAAGAATCTTAGTCTCAGTTGTGTTTTTAAGCACACCTTCTCAGAAAAAAAAAATCATCTTTGCACACCCTTGTACATCTTCATACCAGATTTTTGACACTGCAAGAAGAAAGCTCTGCTTAAAGGATGGCCACTTGTAATCTCAGTCAGCACTTGTTAAATAAACTACATAATACAATCTGCTTTCTTTTGCGGTTTTATGCGTGCAGCTTCTGACGTTTTCAAACTGGATATCTTTTAAATGTCTAAAATAATAAATGAAACACATCTTAAAAAAACACCTCCCCTATCCCCTAAACCTATGCTTCATTTTTTTCTGTCTTCACTCATACTGTTCTGCAGCATAAGTAGACTATGAGAGAGAGCAATGCAAAAATCTCAAAGGGGTACATTTTAAATGAGGCCAATAATACAAGGACCATAGCTTTACTTACCTATTTATGAGCTGCATAAACAACCGCACCACATAAACATCTGAAAACTAAAAAAAAAAAGCGAGAGGGAGAGGGATACAGCTGAACTTTAGATGAGAACAGCCATTACAGTGATGAAGTGTAAGATGATGAGAGGGCATTTCCAGAGTGTCCTCCAAAATCATAAAACAAAATGGATTCAGTTAGAGGTTTGATTTCTTTTTCCTCCACTTAAAAAAAGGTTTATGTTCTACAAGGAGAACCTGATTCAGTAGCATCAGTCTATGCAGTCACTTCAACACGGTACTATTTCCTCGATTATACAAAGTAAAAGCTTCAATGTTGTTACACCTAAAATAAAACGAGTAAACTTTATATAAAAAAAAAAAAAAAAAAGAAAGCCCTTTGCTACAGATGCACTGCTGATCATCTAAGCAGTCAAACCCAGGAACACTTCATCTCGATATCTAAGCATATAGCTCAGAAAATCAGTCTGACAGAAACTGCTGTTTGAACTGCATGCATATAAGTAACAG
This sequence comes from Erpetoichthys calabaricus, assembly GCF_900747795.2. Lineage (NCBI taxonomy): Eukaryota > Metazoa > Chordata > Cladistia > Polypteriformes > Polypteridae > Erpetoichthys > Erpetoichthys calabaricus. The sequence goes on along the minus strand of NC_041395.2, from coordinate 224,619,331 downwards.
AGTAACAGTAAACATTAAAGTTAATTAATGAAAAAACATTTTTAATAAAAATATATTAAGAAAGCTGTAACTGGAAAAATTGTACGTGTTATTACATGTGAGAATGATACAGATTTTATAATATTGAATAGTATTATAATTGTACATTTATGTACATTTTCCACATGTGTGTATGGGTTTTCCAGGGATACTCTGCATTAGTCTCCCTACCTAAAGGCAAGAAATTCAGTGACAATAAATCACCAGGGGCCTCACGCACGCCGTGCGTACAGTTCGCACTATAAATGACGTAAGCACAAAAGCGGAAATGTGTTTACGCACAAAAAAATCTATATGCATAAATGTGTGCAAATGCCAGCTTCCATGTTCTTCCGCTCCATAAATCCCGGTCAGCGTGAAAATTAACGCACATGCACGTGCACGTGCCTGCTGTCCCGCCCCAACTCCACCCAGAATTACGCCTCTTTGAATATGCAAATCAATATAAATAGCCCTTAAGCTCAGAATTCTGTGAAAAGACAATGGCAAAAGTACGAGTGAAAATACAAGAATTTCAGCAAATACCAAGTGGAGGCAAAGAAAAATGTACTATTTGTTGGTTTAAACAGTGGTATAAACAACAAAAGAAATTTGATCGAGTGACATAGCGTGTTGGAGAAATTCGAAAGCTCAGGTTCACAAAGTCGCACAGTGCCCGAAAAAAAAAAGAAGTTCTCATATCAAGTCGCTGTGAAAAGGCGATGCGTAGCACACCGTCTGAGTGTCATATGAAAGCTTATTAGGGTACAAAGAAAAAAAAGGCACACAGTGTGAAAAAAGCACGAAATGTCAACTTTAATCTCGAAATTTCCACTTTAATGACAAAATAAACTACATGATTAAAGTAGAACATCATAAACTTCATCTTAAAATCATTTAATTTACTAGTTTCTCAAATCCCATCGTAACTAAAGTAGCACGTTAAATGCTTTGTTTTGTATTTGATCTTCTATGTGCTCTGTGTGTGTGAATCACTACGTGCTTCCGGGCTTTCTCTTCCTCTGACAGGACACAGAATCCATTACATTCATAAAATTACAGCTCTCTGAATGATTAAAATAATGAGAAGTATAGGTGATATCATTTTCATGATGATAGGAGTTAAAACATGTTATTAAACATGGGAACATGGTGGCACAGTGATTGTTCATGTCTTACGCAAGATGCTTGCTGCACCATGCGCGACCTTCAAAGAAATACTTTATTACAGAAGTACAGTAATCCCTCCTCGATGGCGGGGGTTGCGTTCCAGAACCCCCCGCGAAAGGTGAAAATCCGCGAAGTAGAAACCATATGTTTATATGGTTATTTTTATATTGTCATGCTTGGGTCACAGATTTGCACAGAAACACAGGAGGTTGTAGAGAGGCAGGAGCTTTATTCAAACACTGCAAACAAACATTTGTCTCTTTTTCAAAAGTTTAAACAGTGCTCCATGACAAGACAGAGATGACAGTTCCGTCTCACAAAAGAATGCAAACATATCTTCCTCTTCAAAGGAGTGCGCATCAAGAGCAGAGAATGTCAGAGAGAGAGAGAGAAAAAAGCAAACAATCAAAAATCAATAGGGCTGTTTGGCTTTTAAGTTGGCAAAGCACCACCGGACAAAGCAGCTGCAAGGTAGGGAGGAATGTGAAGATAATCTTTCAGTATTTTTAGACGAGCGTCCGTATCGTCTAGAGGTGCGAACAGCCCCCCTACTCACACCCCCTCCGTCAGGAGCAGAGAATGTCAGAGCGAGAGAGAGAAAAGCAAACAATCAAAAATCAATACGTGCTGTTTGATCTTTTAAGTATGTGAAGCACCGTGCGGGAAGCATATCACTTGACAAAGCAGCCACATGTAAGCCCAGGAAGGAAAGGAGCAATTTGAAGGTAATCTTTCAGCGGCTGTATCCTCTAGGGGTGCGAACAGCCCCCGTGCTCACAATATATTTGAGGACTTTTATTTAATACGTAATACGCGCTCTGGTTGGGTAGCTTCTCAGCCATCTGCCAATAGCGTCCCTTGTATGAAATCAACTGGGCAAACCAACTGATGAAGCATGTACCAGAAATTAAAAGACCCATTGTCCGGCAGAAATCCACGAACCAGCGAAAAATCTGCGATATATATTTAAATATGCTTACATATAAAATCCGCGATAGAGTGAAGCCGTGAAAGTCGAAGTACGATGTAGCGAGGGATTACTGTATTGTCTCTTTCAAACGTACTAACCCCCAATTCCTGTCCTTACTTTTCTTTCTCCAAATACCCAATCGCCACACAATCAGCTCTGTAATAGATGTTAAGCCATCTGTAAGCTTAGAACGCCGATTCTTCAAATCTTTTAAGGAACATTGAAATATCTTCGTAATGTTTAATTAATCTATCCATCTATCCTTCCAGTGTCGCGCCAGCCACAGCAAGAATACAGCGCGAGGCAGGAACAATCCATGAACTTAGTTCCAGCTCCTTGCTAGCACTGCGGCACAGTGTAGTTAAAGTTTTATATGTATACAGTAATCCCTCGCTACTTCGCGGTTCACTTTTCACGGATTCACGACTTCGCGGATTTTATATGTAAGCATATCTAAATACATAACGCAGATTTTTCGCTGCTTTCGCGGGTTTCTGCGGACAATGGGTCTTTTTACTTCTGGTACTTGCTTCCTCAGTTGGTCTGCCCAGTTGATTTCATACAAGAGATGCTATTGGCGGATGGCTGAGAAGCTACCCAACCACAGCGCGTATTACGTATTAAATAAAAGTCCTCAAATATATTGTGAGCACGGGGGCTGTTCGCACCCCTAGAGGATACAGCCGCTGAAAGATTACCTTCAAATTTCCATCTGGGCGGAGTGTTGCATTAACCAGGAAGTCTCATCTCACTCATTCAGCATTAACGTGCTACTGCTTCAGGGGCCGTGTCCAAGCGCCAACAGAAGATGCAAATGATTGCAGAAAAGGTAAAAGTTTCAATGAGTCCACGATTCTTTTTATTTAAAAAGGAGGAAAAGCATATAAGATCTACGGCCGCAGTGTCCTTTAACCAGGGCGCAAAACGAGTTGCAAGTGGACGTGATAAGGCAGTAGTCTGGATGGAATCTGCTTTAGTAATCTTATAATTATCGTATTGATCCCGTTTCATATATTTGCCCTCATATAAAAAAAACAGTGTACCCATGTCCTTTTACAAAGGGAAAAAATGGGGAAAACATTTTTGTGAAATTGAGAGGAGACCAGCTGTGTGCTTCATCTTACTGCTTATCGCCCTCTGCGGCAACCTTTCAGCATCAGCTTCATTTTCTCTAACATCTCCTTTTCATCTTGAAACATCATCTCCAAGCGCTGTTATTGACATTACTGAATTTTGATGCCCAGATGGAAATTGCTGTCTCTGTTCTGTATGCAACTAGTCAATAATCAACAAAAATGTCACATTCATAATAATTCACAGTCTTTGTAACTACATGTGATACACCATCATAGACAAATCTGAAAAATGGTTGGTGGTCCACTTAGTTCAGTCATGGATTATGGAAAGCAACTATGGCATGGGAGCAAATGTGGATACATAGATATTGTTAGATGGTTCCATATTAACATAGGACAGTACCAGTAGAGGTGTTCAGTAATGTTATAATGATTATTTAATTATAAGTTGATTTAAAAGTGTTACAAATCGCAAATCAGTACTACCGATCATATTATTGTAAACTAGGGGGCTCCGCCCCCTGCTCTCTTTGCTTGCCCATCCCTGGGTTTGGTTAACCGGATAGACAATGGAACCTCGGTTTGCAAGCATAATTTGTTCTGGAAACATCCTTGTAATCCAAAGCACTCGTAAATTAAAGCGAATTTCCCCATAAGAAATAATTGAAACTCAGATAATTCGTTTCACAACCCACAAATATTTATATAAAAATGAATAATACAAAATATAAAGTAAAAATACGTAAAACAAATTATCCTGCACTTTACCTTTGGAAAGAATCGTGGCTGGTGTGAGGGAGACGAGAGAGAAAAGAAGGAGGAGGGTTATTGTGTAAGACAACTTTCACTCTAACTAACGGAATCACTGTTATCTGTTGGCTCACTGGAATCTTTTTCTTTTTTTGCAGCTTTAACAAGGAACCTATCCAATGACAGCTGCTTTTGCCTGAAGAGTCACAACACTTAGACACAAACTTTACACAAAAAAATACTTTACACACTGTAAGGTTTCTAAACTCTTTTGGGATACTCCCCCCCCCCCCCCCCCCCCCCAAACACTCGCAATCCAAGGTTTTACTGTACAATTTAAAGAGATTGTTATTTTCATTTCATTCACTTTCTTTCGTTTTTTATTTGATATTTAACAGTAATAAAGCTGTAGCTGCATATACTGCAGTGTTTTTGCATTTTGTAGCATATCATTAATTCTTATTTTATATAGTGTACTATATTTTTAAATGTGTATGAAAGAGAAAAATATAAATAAATTATAATTTGCATTATAGTAATCAACTGTTACACAAATTGGTCCAAACTGCTCATAAAGCCCAAAGTCTGATCTTGTAAAATGAGAGCTTTGTAAAATATTGTGGTTTTTCCTGTTACAGACAATGCATAGTTTTACTCAAAATATTTTAGGATAAGACTAGATGACAGACACCCACACTGAGACCACATTACAATCCAATTATGTACCATGTGACATAATGCAGCTTCACCATCCAGGTTTTAAAAAAGTGTCTTGTCAGTGATTTTGATGCTGGTGCAGTCTTAGGCAGATAATTATCCCTCTGCGTTAAGGTCACATCATTCATAATGCACAAATATCACATACAAGCAGCAGCCTCCTCTCTGGATTAGCAGTGGGTTTTAAGTAATAGTAGTAGAATTCACCCATGATGATTTAAGACCAATCATTAAGGTTAATGATCTGGAAATCTCCTAGTAATTTACTTACTGGTACGCTCAGGCACACATCACATAGCACAAAACGTATTCCTCACACCTGAAGCAGAGCAACCAAAGATTTTATTGACAAACTTTGATATTTACAATTTTAAAAACGTCAACCTGTATAATGAAATCAGTGCTGCCATTGGAAATCATTTATTTGAACTAATCTGAGATCACATTAAGAACAATAAAGACCAAGATAGGATGTAAAAAAAAAAAAAAAGGAGGAAAAACCCACAAGATGTTTAAGACTGTAATCAAACTAGGTACAGTTAACAGGGATATTAGAAAGCAGAAGAAGGAAAAAGGCATAAGGTGAAGACAAAGGTTGCAAAAGCTACAGATAAGATTTATCATGACTTGTATGAGAGGTTGGGCTCTAAGGAGTATTGATTGGCTAAACAGAAAGGCTGAGCTGGGAAAAATGAGGAGCAGGTTAAGGTGATAAAGGACAATGATGGAAACGTACTCACAAGTGAGGAGAGTGCACAGAGTAGATGCAAAGAGTACTTTGAGAGTTTGATGAATGAAGAGAGAGAGAGAAGGTTGGAGGATGTGGAGATAGTGAACCACGTAGTGCAAGAGATTAACAAGTAGGAAGTAAGGACAGCTAAGAAGAGGATGAAGAATAGGAAGACTGTTGGTCTAGATCAGTGTTTCCCAACCTCGGTCCTGGACACACACTGTGGCTGCAGGTTTTTGTTCCAACCATATTCCTAATCAGTGACAACACCTAATAGCACTGATCTCATTTAATTAGCTGATATTATTTTTCTTTCATTCTACATTCAGAAAAGCACAGCAGCATGATTTTTACATTTATAAGATATTTAGAAATATTTCTGCTTTTGCTACAGATTTAAATGCTTAACTCTCTTGTTGATTTCATTATACAGTAGAACCTCTGGTCACGAACGTTTCCGAACACATACAAATCAGGTTACGATCAAAACGTTTGCCAAAATTTTGCATCTGTTCACGACCACATGGCTGCCAGTTTCCCTTCCGGTTCATATACGCCAATGATTTCCCATTCTCCGTTTTCCCATTTTCTTTTGCTAACAAAGCAGCTGATGTTGCAAAAGGAGTTACAATATTAACCAAGCAGAGGCCTCAGGTGCTGGAAGAGGTGGAAAAACTGTTGCTAGTGTGGTTGAACAAAAAGCAACTTGCAAGGGACAGCGTAAGCAAGGTGATCATATGCGAGAAAGCCAGGAAGATTCATGGTGATTTGCTGAAAAAAAATCCTTCTTCGAGTGGCAAAGGTAAGGAATGTAAAGCCAGTAGAGGATGGTTTGAAAAGTTTCACAAGAGAAGTGGCATTTAATTTTTTTTTCCCTGTGCTTAAAACTCATAAAAAAAGTGTTTACAGCAAGCGGCTGATAAGGGTCTAGCGCCAACTCTTACAATGTTAGTTTTTTCTGTTGTTCAAGGTTTTCTCAGTGTTATTCAATGTTTTCACATTAAGTTTACTATTACACTGTGCATTCTATGGTACAAGGGGGCTCCGCCCCTGCTCGCTTTGCTCGCCTACCCCCGGCGTTGGGTATCCTGAAATACATTAGTCGAGCTCGTTCATTTTGGAGCCGTGCCCGCTTTGCCCGCGGCATTTCAGACGCACGTTGTAGGCGCCTGCGTTCATTGATTTTATCCAGGCGGGCTCGTGTTTGTATATCCGTCAGTCGAGCTCATTTGTTTTGAACCCGTGCCTGCTTTGCTTCCGCAGTTTCAGACGCGCGTTGTAGGCGCCTGCGTTCATTGATCTTATCCAGGTGGGCTTGTGTTTGTATCGTTGAGCTGTATTGTGTTTGAATTAGGTGTAAAGCGTTCAGCGGTTTGTACAATCCCAAGCAGCACATTATTCCAAACTTCGCTCCGCAGTAGTGTCACTCACAACATGGCGGTGACGCCTGCGCCTTCACTCCGCAGTAGTTCCGTACTATCTTTGTGGACCTGTGGGGCCTCCGTAGCCTCTTCCGTTTGCAGCGCAGAATCCTGTTTTCTGTGTGGCTGTGTCGTTAGTCGTTAGCTATGGCCGCGTTGTTGCTTCATTTCTCATTCACGTCAGTTGAGCGCTTTCATTCTTGGGCCATGACTCCTTCGTGCGCGGTGGATACGACTTCGCTTGCTGTTTATGTCTCATGGTCCCATCGCCGTGTACCTACGTCCATGCCATCCGGTTTACCATTCTCGGTTAGTAATATGGATAATTAACTAGTTATGTGCTTAAAAAAAAAAAAAAAATAAATAAATAAAAAATTATATATATATATATATATATATATATATATATATATATATATATATATATACATACATACAGTTCATATGGTTTGGAACGGATTAATTGTATTTACATATAATCTTATGGGGAAATTACATTTGGGTTGTGACCAAATCGGGTCGTGTCCAGAGTTTTGGAACGAATTACGGTTGTGACCAGAGGTACCACTGTATTTTGCCCTTTCTCTGTGCAGTTTTTCCCCTTCGTTGTATCTTATTAATGACAATTAAAAATGAGCAGAGCAGACACGCTGGCAAACAACACTGAATAATCAAAGGCTGCAACTACTTTAGCATCAGACCCACTAATTAGTAAATAATGGATTAATTAAACAATTAGAACACCTAGAAAAGTAGAATGAAAATCAAGATGAAAAATTTGTTATATAGATAGATAGATATACATTATTCACACAAAACTGCTTGGTACACTTTAATAAACATTTTTTTTTTTTTTTACCAAACTTAGTTTTCTAATTTCTTTATTGTTCCCAAAACATAGAACTTGGGAAATAACATCACTTAATTAGCCAAGGAGTCCAATTAAAAACAGAAGCTGATTGGAACAAACACCTGCAGCCACAGTGTGCTCCCTGGACCAAGGTTGGGAAACACTGGTCTAGATGACCTACTTGTGGAAGCATTGAGGTGTTTAGGAGAGATGACAGTGGAGTTTTTAACCGGATTGTTTAATGCAATCTTGGAAAGTGAGAGGTTGCCTAAGGAGTGGAGATGAAATGTACTGGTATCGATTTTTAAGAACAAGGGTGATGTGCAGAACTGTAGTAACTACAGAGGGATACAAGTGGTCTACCATTGCGTGAAGTTATGTGAAACAGTACTGGATACTAGGTTAAGAAGGGGGTGGGGGGGTGATGATTAGTGGGCAGCAGTATGGTTTCATGCCAGAAAACAGCACTACAGATGCAATGTGTGCTCTGGGGGTGTTGATAGAGAAGTATAGAGAAGGCCAAATGGAGTTGCATTGTGTTTTTGTGGACCTGGAGAAAGCATATAACAGAGTGTCTGGAGAGGAGTTGTGGTATTCTATGAGGAAGTCAGGAGTGGCAGAGAAGTATGTAAGAGTGGTACAGGATGTGTATGAGGGAAGTGGACGGTAGGAGAGATGGATGTTTTAAGGTTGACTTGGGGTTACATCAGGGATTGGCTCTGAGTCCTCTTATTTGCAAAGGTGATGGGACAGGTTGACAGAGGAGATTGGACAGGAGTCCCTGTGGACTATGATGATTGTGGATGTAGGGAGCAGGTTGAGGAGAACCTGGAGAGGTGGAGATATTCTATAGTGAGGAGAGGAATGAAACTCAGTAGGACCAAGAAAGAATACATGTGGCGGGAGGTCAGAGGAATGGTGAGGATACAGGGAGTAGAGTTAGCAAAGGTGTATGTGTTTAAATACTTCCAATCAAAAGTACAGAGGGATGGGGAGTGTGTAAGAGAGGTGAACTAGAGAGTGCAGACAGGGTGGAATGGGTGGATAAGAGTGTCAGGAGTGATTTGTGACAGACGGGTACCAGCAAGAGTGAAAGGGAAGGTCTACAAGACAATAGTGAGACCAGCTCTGTTACGTGAGTAGGAGACGGTGTGGCACTGACAAAAAGACAGCAGACAGAGCTGGAGGTGGCAGAGTTAAAAATGTTAAGATTTGCATTGGATGTGATGAGGGTGGACAGGATTAGGACCAAGTACATTAGAGGGTCAGCTCAGGTTGGACAGTTTGGAGACAAAGCTAGAGGTGAGATTGCATTGGTGATGATCCACTGTGGAGACCCCTAACGGTAGCGCCCAAAAGAAAAAGAAAGAAGAAGGAAAAAGGGAGAGATTAAAAACAATCTATTATAAAAAAAATCTTGGAAGGGAGACGAGACGTGATCTTCTCAGAAGACAATTTGATGTCCCGCGAGAGACACTTTAACATCATGCGAGACAAGGCAGTGAGACAACATTTAAAACAAGTTCACAGACATCTAACCTAGCAGTTGTTGGAATGCTTTTGGCAGACACGCTTCATGTGTTCCCAGCTCTTAAATCAACGACAAGCAGAACACGCAGCTTGCCAGCAGCAGCAAGCCAGCAGATGATCTGACCGCTTCTCCTTAGCATGCGTTCAGCCAAAACCCCCCCATCCCCCCTCACAACGCGAGCGGCAGAGATGCGAAGTGGCAAAAGGACAGCTGCTGTACAGGCTTTTAAATGCTCGATGTGCAGCACGACAAGCAGAAAACGCAGCTCGCCAGCAACAGCAAGCCAACAGATGACCCGACCGCTTCTCCTTAGCTTGTGTTAAGCCCCCACCCCTTCACAATGCAAGCGGCAGAGATGCGAAGTGGCAAAAGGACAGCTGCTGTACAGGCTTTTAAATGATTGGATATGTAACAATTCCCATGAAAATAACAATCTCTTTAAATTGTATATCTGGTAAACCAAACCCCGGGGGTGGGCAAGCGAAGCCAGCAGGGGGGCAGAGCCACCTAGTACTCTAAAATATACTGTAGGTCAGACTAACATTATCCATTCTTTTGCTATTACTAGAACAAACGTCTTGGCTTAAAAGCCAGGTCCAGACAATTTTCATGCCAGTTAAAAAAAAAAATCTCAGTAAGCGGAGATCAAACAAAGGCTCATAACTCAAGGACTGGCAACCTTGAGGGGCAGAACTTTGCACCAATGGTTAACCTAAAATTATGGGCTTAAGAGCACCAAAGAAGTGAATGGCAAGATCTTTTAAAAAAAAAAAAAAAACCAAAACACACTTGTCAGACCCCAACACATTGCTTCCTCATCAAACTCATTGCTCAACCTGGCCATAACTTCTACTGTATTGCGAAGTTGTAGAAAACCCTTCTACTCCAAAGGGGGTAACTGGGGCTGGACTGGAAAAATGGAACAGCATTTGTAACAAGAATTGGAACAAAGGTGCCATTTGACCAAATTTTGCTAAGACAGCAAATGCCCAAACAGAGGAAGACTGTATATCAGAGGTCACACCTTTGTCTTGCTAACAATGGGGTCTGACCGATTACCAGCCTGAAGACACTGTGTATATAAAAACTTCGAAGAAAAACTGCAGTAATGCCCACAACCAGAAATTGTGACCAAAGGTGAAAAAACAGACAAGTTCCTAAACAAAGAAAGAAAGTGCAATTGAAATTCCTCTACGTTTCTCAAGAATGTCGACCAGGAAAGGAACAAGGCTTTGCTTACACCAGAACCATAAGTACCCCTACTCTGATTCCAAGAACTATTAATTGTAATAGGACAAAATAAGCTAATGTATTATGGTATGAGTGTAACTAAACTTGTGAAAGGTAAGTTCCAATTGTTATGAGTTTCTCATCCAAAATTATTAAGAAAGTAAAGAGCAGCACCTCTCACATGCAAGCATAGTGATTTTGTGTTGTGTAAATTGCCATGGTCTGGTGACAAGATCAGCAAATGCAATATGCAAGTCTGACCTATCCAACGTCTAGAAATCATGTCATACTGTATGACATTGGCTTTAGTCAGTTTTCTGTGTATTCCATAATGTCTTAAACATCACCAAAAGCAAAGGAGGCGGCCATTAGCATGGCACAAGCAAGCATATTAATGCCAGTCACTATAAATTAAGTCATACCAACAAGTGCAGTCTGCACGCAAGGTATCATAGAAGAGCTGCAAGATGATTGTTAATTGTTCACACTTTCATTTTTTCCTGTTGCTCTTGTTGTTTAGCTTTCCTATTTTTCTCTTTCGTTTGTTACTATTTCAACAGTAAAGGTTGAACATTTAGTCTATCAAGTGTTACACTGATGGAAAAACACAAGTATGCACTGTAACGTATGGGAAACATGCTGAAGCATACACTTAAAAGTGGAAAAAAATCACAGACACACATTTTTATGTAAGAGGAATGCAGGGCAAAAAAATCGATTTTGAAAGAACCTAAAGGTAGAATGGAATGATTCAGTGTCATCTATAAAGGCACCAAGCCAATACGTTAAACAAAAAAAAAAGGAATTCCCGTGTCACTCTGAAAGGAAAGCACACTGAACAGCAAAAGAGCAATGAAGCAATTGCATCTGAGCCATTGTTAAACAGCAGCTTTCAGGAGATTAAATGCTTTCAATTGAGAGCAGTTATGAACAGAAAAGCTCTGCACAATCACTAGACCAAAACAAACACTGCCCTCCTGGTTTTAACAAAGGGGAAAGTCCTTATTATCTACACGAAAGGACATTAAACCTAAACAAATACTGGCTAACTGGTACTGAATTTAGGAAATCTGAACAGTTTAACCATTTGAGTCACTCGTATTATCTGCTGTTCTTTCTTTAACCTGCTGTATTTAATCCGGCTTCTTTCCACTTTACAGGTCATATAGTATTTAAAGCAGAAACCTCTGACACTAGTACTAGTCATTCTACATGAGGGGGAAAAAAAGTATTTAGTAAGTCACACATTTATCTGATTGTTGTAGGGGTTCTATAGTTAAGTGAAGTTGCTTTTGCTGCTTCAAATGCTGGCGGATTACCATGTTAAGACCGGTAAAGTGTAAGAATATTGCTCTTAAAAATGATTAGTAAACATTATTTCACCTGAGAGACGCTTAATAAAATCCAGATGCCAAGTCACAGCCAATTCCATTTTACGCATGTATACAGAAATCTAAATGCAACAGTATTCATTTTCTTTCTAACCTTTCACCCAGTGCAGCTAAGACAGGCACCAAATTGTTTATGACACAGGGATTGGAATGAAAAGGCTATGAACTGGACAGAGGAAGCGTGCATACCATTTCTCTTGTTTCTCTCCTTTCAATGGAGCACAGCCAAGCCCACATGTCTTTTGCTTCCGGCTACTGTTACAAAATGTACAGGGCACAAGAGTTCTTCTCTTGACCAAATTATTTGTGTCTTATAACAGCATAACGTAAAACATCACCAAGTTAATCACAATGTGCAGCAAAACACTTTTTTTTTTTTATTACATAAAGCCATTCTAAAAACTGTAGGCTTGATTGACTTGTCACCTTAAAGAATGGTTTAATGATATTCTACACAAAGTTTTAAACAAAACTTTTTTTTTTTTTTTTTTTAAGTTGCTAGAACGGAAAACGTAGAGCTAAATTTGCAATCATTCACTCATTTTCTCAAACTAAGTATATATAACTAAGTACAGTAAGTAAGTATAACTAAGTAAATACCTTCCATCTTTGTTACCTGTGTGCATTTATTTCCCTTTCTTTTATTTTACCAATCATTAATAAGTTCTATATTATTATTAATCACGTACTTACATTCATATACATATTTTTTTATATATATTTTTGTGTGTATATTGTGTGTGTGTTGTGTGTGTGTGATGGACCAATGTGCATCAGTCATACTTTTGTTTATACATTCCACAAAAGCACGACTTTTCTGGCCAGGGTACACACATGTTGCTCCTGCATGGACTATGCCAACGTTCCACAGCACTGGGCCATTCTTTGTACATTACATAGGAAATGTCTCGCTAATTTGATGGTTGAGTCAGGCCTGCCTTTTCAGTAGCTCTTTATTATATGGTTGCAAGGAGACAGACACCCTTTTCTAGGAAGGCTGGGTGTAAAAACAGGAATTTGTTCGGAATATTACACTACTTTCAACAACAGACCAATGTTCATTACTTTTTTAATATAAAGCATCACTAGATTTGAGAACATGTATTAAAAATATTGTTTGGCACAACTGACTTCCAGAAAACAAAGAACCTATCTGACAGCCACCCCAAAGTTACACATTGACTGCTTTGTTAGTTGTCTTTCATTAAATACCTACAGCCAACACGAGCATGCCCTAAAAACAGGGGGAGTGCGGGGCAATCTTGTGGTGCCTGAGATGCCACTTAATTAATGTAATTACCCTTTAGCTGTACAAATTATTCAGACTAGAGATGAGGTGCATTCTGAGCATGGCACAAACCACTTGTAGTGATTGCAGGTTCGTTCTTAAGTAATAATATACTGGAAAGAGGCACAAGGATGAAGAACAGTCATCAACCTTTAAAAAGAGCGTAGCTGCAGAAGTACCAGCATCAGCAGATCTTAACACACTAAAATGTTCCCATATTATAATGACAGAGTGAAAAAGGCCTGCAGATGAGCAATTAAGATAACTGTCAACCCAGTTCCAAATACCCAGACCAAGAGTCAGGCAACATACAGTCCTTTGAGTGTGATGTGTTCATTGGCTAAAGTAGTAAATTCTATTGCTAATAGTGAACAAGTTGTCACAAAATCCAACTTTCTTTATAGTTTCTTTTGCTAGAGGCTTGCTGTGTAGCTAGAGAATTTCAAGGTCATTTTTCAAAGCTGTGGACTGAGTAAATAAAATATAGCTTAACTGATAGATTCAAAGACCCTATGCTAACTGTCAGGCTGTTGTAAATGTTACAAAAGCAGAGTGTTTACTCTAAAATAAATGGCATAGTAAAATATAAAAATGTAGAAAGGAGCAACCCCAGAGAAAAGGAAAATTGTCATAGAGCAGGAGGGAGTCCTAATGCAACAGCATTTTGGCTGAGCTGGCTTTCGGGAACACTGACCAGCTGGCTCTGTATCATGGAAAACACAGAGTTGGATCAGTGTGAGATTTCACACTCTACTCAAGTGCAGAATGTCGGTAGGCAGATAAAGTACTCCACCATTTCCTCAAGCACACCCTCAAACACAGCCGCAAAATTTAAAAGAATATCTTTTAAGAAAACTGCTGTAGCAGGATGGTATTTCTGCAATCCAAAGAAACATGTATCCTTTATTCTTTTTTTGTGAAAATTTCTCATTAAACTAATCGATTGTAAACGCTGGGATACATGATCATAAATGATAGAATTTTTAATTACCTTTTGTGCATGAGAATATATGAATAAGGTCAAGTGAAAGTCACCTAAATAACATTTGTAAAAGGATAACTAGCTTTCTGTGCATTCTCATTAAATTATGAATAAATAGTAACAAACAGACAACCACCCAGGAGAAAAGCCATATGGAGGATTATATATGGATATTAAAGAAAGGCTCAGCCAGCTCTGTAACTAGCCCAAGTAAAATACGTGTGAATAAAATCTTACATCTCAATTGGATGTGGGACAAGCCATGTACGTTGGTGCCTATGGATATAAATAACCGTGGAAAAAAGTTATATTCCATACTAATTCAGAAAGAAAGTCTTTTTATAATAAAATATATCAAAACTGTTTTCTTTACTTAACTGCAGGTTCAACAGGAGTTCTAAGCATTATAAATGAAATACTGTACATAGAGAATGAGCCTTCCATATCTAGTATTTTTTTTGTTTATTTATTTTTTTTTATATAAATGTACAACTACACATCCATCCTACAGTCATTATTAGCTTGTTGCATACTAAAAATGCAACATCTGACATAACAAAATTAGAGTTTTGGCAGTTGACATTTTAGAGATTTGTGATTTAGGGCTTCAAATGTTACTGTTAGCCTGTGTACACTTTACACTGTGAACAGGGCAAGCACCTTTTTTTTTCATAACAAGTATAATCACCATCTATAACATACTCACATGTAGGACTTCCTTCTGAAGGATAAAAAAGTGCAGTACTATTAATGCACCCCATCAATTGACACTGCTACAAACCAAAGCACAAAATGACTTCTTGAAACTTTTACAAACCAAGGATGAAGTACGAAGGGCAGCTTTTTATTCCACAACATCAAAAAACAATGTTAATAATCTATGTATAGTTGTGCACCAACACCTAAAGAGGACTAAAGCAAATCATGGATTAAAATCATCACCACCATACAGTTTTATATGCAGTGTATTCATACTTGGATTAAATCAAGCCAGGCCTTTTCTGTTGAACAGCTATTATCCTTGACTCATAATACTGTATGAGGACGGTAAAGTGCAGAAAAGAAGCAATATGCTAAACAGTTGTTACAGGCACTGCTAGAAATTGGAAATGGGACAACCGACAGCAGCCGAAAATATGGGGACAACAAAAATCATGTAAAACATGGGCAAGCAATTGGAAGACACATAAACGGGACATGATTATTCTGAGTCTTCAATTTAGAATTAAACTTGGCCGAAAAGCCCCAAACATGACCAACCACTGACAATCTTTTTTTTTTAAATACTATAAAGCTACATCACAGATGCCAACATTTGAGAAAATAGCCTGATACTGCACTTTTGATGCCATACTAAAGACTTTGTATACCCCTTGTAGCACTAAAACAACTGCTAGTTGATGAGAAAGCACAAGTACCAAGACATTTTATGGTGCACAACCCAGAAATCATGTTTCTTTTGTGCTCCAAACTGTCAGCTATCACTGTACCAAGTTTAGATGTCATATCACATAGCATTGCAAAGTGTTATATATACATATATACACATATATATATACACATATATATATATATATATATATATATATATATATATATATATATATATATATATTATATATATATACACAAATATATATATATATATATATATATATATATACACAAATATATATATATATATATATATATATATACACAAATATATATATATATATATATATATATATATACACACATATATATATATATATATATATATATATATACACAAATATATATATATATATATATATATATATATACACAAATATATATATATATATATATATATATATATATATATACACAAATATATATATATATATATATATATATATACACAAATATATATATATATATATATATATATATATACACAAATATATATATATATATATATATATATATATATATATATACACTGTATATATACACACACTACACACACAATATCAAGCAATACAAAATATATAAGCAACACCCCACCCCAGGGTGAGAGGGGGCGCTGACATTAACATTTTCTTTTCCATATCAGACCCTGTGCCACCTCCAAAGAAAAACTGCCTTTTCTAGTCTCCAACATATAAAGCCATCCTGTTAACAGAAGGTAGCATCAGATGCTATACTGACTACAGCAGACGACAACGCTCCTGCTAGCCTTTGCTATTTTTGTCGCTAGTAGAAACTATTTTTGTCTTTTGTTTTTATATTAAATGGGGCTGCCAGGATGGTACCCCAAACTTTTTTGATGCACCTACTTGTCTGATTGTCCACTCACTTCTTATAACATACATACAAACACACACACTTTATATCATGCTGAAGCAATACGTAACTTGTAAGTATAATTCATCCTAACCTTTACTTGCAAATGTATTTTTCATCCCAGTTCTTGGAAAAAGTTCCTGTGTACCATAAGACACATAGAAACCTTACATTTTGAAGAACAGATTCTTTTTTTGTGCTGTAATTCACACATTTTCCCCCACCTTCTGTTGCAGTTACCCCAAACAGATTTAGTGTGTTTTTTATGTATTTACCAGTAAACCCCCGATTCTGTAAAGAATCGCAAATGCAAGAATGGCAATCAGTTTCTATTCCCTACGACCTGTGGAGGAATGAAAAATAATGAAGGGTGCGACCGTCCTTGTAACGTTTTAATGTAATGAAATAAACACATTTGTACCATTCACCATACATGGACTGTTTGGATTTGTATTGCCACATGGTGTATGGATCATATATCTGATAACAATTTGAAAGAGACGTGGAGAATTGTGACGGTCTGGAATTTCAGCTTTTACTATTCTATTGATGTCATCCTCTGTGCGAATTTTGGAATAATCATCAAGAATTATCAAAATATGGGCGTGCAGCAAACCTCTCTTATGAAACTCTATAACATGGATAATTGCTTTAACAGTCCCAAATAGAGATTGTTTCTTGATATCCTCCAGCAAGTTATTTAGTTTGAGTCTAAAGACTCTTGCAACTAAATCAGGATGATGTTCCACTTTTTGCCATGGCATAAGATTATTTGTAATTTCTTTCCATTTAGGATTGCAAGTCATAGTGATAAATAGATCAGGTTTGCCAAACTTTCTAACAATAGCCATTGCATCTTGGTAATGCTGCTGCATATTATGTGGGCTGCCTTGAAAGGTAGATGGTAAAATAACTGCTTTTCCAGCCGGGTGATCCACCACGTCCGCATCCCGATTTATGTACTCCATCAGCGACTTGTACTTATCGGCCCTCAGTGCAGGTTGGTTGTTTTTAATCCATTGGAGATCATTTGATTCCGCTCAAACGTAAACATCAACTATGTATTGTAGAGTTAGCTTTCCTGCATTGATTAATGGATTACTGTGTCTTACTGAGAGTCTGTAGGAAAAATATTCTTTCATTGATACATGCGATCTTTTCTGTGCTTGATTCTTTTTAAATCTGCAAATGCTAGCACTCCATCCTTCCTGGCCAGTTGGAAAGAGAATGGGGTATGTGAAAGTATCAAGTTTAGGAAAACAAATGTCCACGCGTTGGAATTTAGGTTGGTTGGTTCTATCAGGACGTAAATGCATGACAATATCGCGGTGAAACGGAGGCTCACCGTGTGTACTTTGAAACACAATTGCTACTTCATTAACGATGGGAACATGTTCTTTGTCCTTTATTAGCACTAAGGCAATTTTAGTTGGTGCCACACCCTCCACCTCGGCTTTTGTATTGGCTTCTTTTTCAACCTCATGTAGTATTTCTATAGAGTTAGCTAATGGGTGATTGTTTATGACTTCAGCTATGTTTCTCATTATTAGCTCTGTGCATTGCTTGTTTTCAGGAAGGTTCATTCGTTGATAAACTGCATCATCTAAATCCAAGACGTAAATTTGGGCATATTTGTGGTCGTGATCTGGCTCAGGGTGCACAGTTCCAATCCGATGCAATATTTGTCCACACACGCGAAAGCAGTATGGGCTATTCCCAGGTGGTGGCTTGATATTAACCCCGGTAGATGCAAAAGCAAATGAACTACTGTAGGATCTAATGCATTCCATAAAGCTTTTACTTTCGGGTACATTGTTAGTCAAAAGCTTCTGTAAATATTCAGGATATTGATCCAAAGGAGGCAGCCTAACTTGACCTTTTTAACAACAACGTGTAAACCCATCAGTTGTACTGGCAGTTTTTTCTTCAAGGAAGTTAAGTGAATGACAATGACCGCAAATGACACTCATTAATCCCAATGAATTTTCCTGAACAGTGGACTCATTATAGAATGCGTTCTCTGCTACCTGGCGGGATTGTTCAGCGTCTGTCCGTCGTTCCTGTGTTTGGTTTTTTCTTTGTTGGAATACTGAATGTCTTAAACCTTTTAAACGACTTTGTAGCCTTTGTGCAGTTTCTTTTTGGATCCGTGCCTCTCTTGCATCTGGTGTTGCAGAAGTGGGTTGTAGGCGCCTTCGTTCATTGTTTTCATCCATACGGGCTCGGTTGTGTATTTGTAATCGCTGAGCTCTTTGTTTTTGGAGCCGTGACTCCTTTGCTTGTGCTGTTTCAGAGGCGCGTTGTAGGCGCCTTTGTTCATTGTTTTCATCCATACAGGCTCGTTTTTGTATTTCCGTTATTTGAGCTGTTCCTTTTTGGAGCCGTGACTTCTTTGCTTTTGGTGTTTCTGAAGCGCGTTGTAGGAGCCTCCGTTTATTGTTTTTATCCATGCAGTGTCGTTTTTGTTTCTCTGTGGCCATGTCGTTAGGTACAACTCTTACTTTTAATACTGAATTACCATTATGTGATTGCATAGTGGATTAGAGCAGGTTTAGTTCACAGGTTGTGTTGTTTGGGCATCACCTACTGACTCTGGGAAGCCGCTGGGTCTGACTCAGAGGTGCAGTGCGCATGTGGTGCGTCCGCCGTCCGTGCATAAATTAAACTGTGGTTTAATAATATAGATTTATTTTTGGTTGTTGTTGCTTTTTTCTTGCATTTCACTTAAAGGCTAAGTACATATATTCATGTGAAAAAGTAAGTACACCACAAGAAAACTGATGACTTTTGCAGAATATTTGAACAGGCAAATATTGTATCTTCTTAAAAACAGTGCCAAATGATAATGGTGACATACAGTGCATCCGGAAAGTATTCACAGCGCATCACTTTTTCCACATTTTGTTATGTTACCGCCTTATTCCAAAAAGGATTAAATTCATTTTTTTTCCTCAGAATTCTACACACAACACCCCTTAATGACAACGTGAAAAAAGTTTACTTGAGATTTTTGCAAATTTATTAAAAATAAATGTGCAAAGAAGGTCAGAATTGCCATTGTGGCAAATGCTACTGGTATTGATATACCTTCTTTGCTTCTATAGATACTTGGACTGCCATATGTATCCTGCTTCTTCTGATTCACTTTACTTTTTGAACATTGAATATTTTTATTCAATGTTCAGGCCATTCAACCCAGCAGACTCGCTAATCCTGTTCACCTAATTTCTCCAAAATAACATTGGGTCATTTTTTAAAGATCCCAAAAGTAACACTCTTTATTACACTACTTGGTCATTTATTCTAAGAATTCAAGATTCTCTATGTGAACATGTTTGTGAAATTTGCCCTTAACATTTTTCCACCTCTGTCCTTGTGTTCTTGTTGAAAAGTTTTAACTCCGCAGTAGTGCCACTCACAATATGGCGGTGACGCCTGCGCCTTTCGTACTCTCTTTGTGGACCTGTGGGGCCTCCGTAGCCTCTCACGTTTGACTCCGGGGTGCAGCGCAGAATCCTCTTTTTTGTGTGGTTGTGTCGTTAGTGGTAGCTATGGGCGCGTTTGTTGCTTCATTTCTCATTCACGTTAGTTGAGCTCTTTCGTTCTTGGGCTGTGACTCCTTCGTTCGCAGTGGATATGACTTCGCTTGCGGTTTATGAGACGCGCGCCTGCGCAGTACGTCTCATGGTCCCATCGCCGTGTCCCTGCATCCATATCCGGTTTATTCTCGGTTAGTAATATGGATAACAATTTTTTCGTATCCACTGTATTATTTTCTAAATGTGTTCTCCTCTACGCATGTTCTCAACCAGCTCCCATCCTGGTGTAGTTGGGCTCCACAAACTTTTAGCATGGATCTGATGGCCTATGATATATTGAATGAGGAACATGCCTCCAGTTCTAAATAAGGTATCTACTCTCTTACAAAACCTATGTATTTTAACTTATGTTTTTTAAAAAAATCTGTTTTTTGTGTTGCTTTATTACAATATTTAAAAATGTGTGTATTTATATGTATGCATGAAGTAGGTTTAGGGATACAGATATGCTAGTATTAGGACCAGTCAGACTACCACTTGCCAACCAATTTGAGATGACCAAGATAAGACTTACTATCCTAAAGTATGAAACAGGCCTTAAGTTTCCATGTTTAAATAAGTCATTCAAATCTGTGTGTATTTAAATATCTTATGCTGTAACTCACCAGCATTAATAGACAGAATATCACTTTGAAGAGACAATAAACTCAAGGATTGCAATCTGCGTAAAAGACCTGACAAGATAAGTGTTACTATACAAAAACAAAAAAGG
The DNA here is from genome assembly GCF_900747795.2 of Erpetoichthys calabaricus. Classification (NCBI taxonomy): domain Eukaryota; kingdom Metazoa; phylum Chordata; class Cladistia; order Polypteriformes; family Polypteridae; genus Erpetoichthys; species Erpetoichthys calabaricus. The sequence continues at coordinate 224,598,589 of NC_041395.2, read as the reverse complement.
CGTCAATTTTACTTACACACATAAGCTGACTGAATTGGTTTACAGGATGTGCCAGTCTCATATGGAAGAAAAAAAAAATCTATGCACCTTTATTTTTTTTTGTTATGGTAACACATTGTTCTTTTCACTAAATCCATGTTTAAACATTATAGTTCAGCATAAATTGTATGCATTTAAAATTTACTATCATTCAGACTATAAACACCAGGTGAATATCTGTGATGCATCCCAAGATCCAAATGGCAAACGCATAAAATGGAAAGATGAAATGTACAGCCATCAATAATTAGATAAAGAGAGTAATAGAATTGATTACATTACATTAAGGATGCTAATCATATAATTATTTATTATACAGTAAACTAATTTCAAACATCTAGAGAATAGGAAGAAAAACATTTACAATTTTCCACAAGTGTCTATAGAAGCATCTTCAAAATGTTGACTCGGAACAAAAGTGGTATTCAATAATTTCAACCTTCGTTTACCTACCTACAGAATGAGCTGTTACTCATGCTTTATTTAGCAGTATATTGATGACATCTTTATCTGTTGAGTGCTGGTTAAGAAATTGATTATAAGTTAAATAGGCTACAAACAAATCAATATAGCTTTCCATGTGCTACGAATTGAAATTTAACATTAGAAATACCTTTAAAAAACGGCCAATACAGGCCAAAAACAATGCTCCATAAGACACAAAAATACATAAGCTAGAAATTACATAATAATATAGCAATACTATACTCAAGTCAAAGCCATCACTTGTTGCTACAGTATGTACAAAACTAAAGGTTCTAATAAAGGAATGAATTAAAAAATGGGAAGACTGACAGGAATACAACAAAAAAATTCAGGCAAGCATATCAGGCAGCGCCTTTAAACATGTGACTTAACAAAATGTTGGGACCAAAAAAAAAGAAAAAACAATAAATAAAAGAACAGTTTTAGTTGCTCACTCTTTATCCATCTTACTAACTGAAGGTTGTAAACCGGATATGGACGCAGGGCGCATCAAGGCGCACGCGCACTGCCACACTGCAACGAGCCCACCAAGAGGATTCGAAGGTTGTATTACAGTACGGAAACCCCAGAGGTCCACACTACACAGCATATTTGAATCACATTACAGTATTACAGTACGGAATCCCCAAAGGTCCACACTACACAGCATATTGGAATCACATTACAGTATTACAGTAATACATTATTAACAGTCCAGCCACAGAAAACACAGAAACGCCACCAGATGGAAAGAAACAATACACGAGCTCTCCGTATTAAACGTAAATAGCGCAGGGCGCATCGAGGCGCACGCGCACTGCAACAAGCTCGCCACAGAGCGAAAAAATAAAACCTCACCACAGAGCAAAAAAATAAAAACGAGCCCGCCACAGAGCACAAGAGCCCGCCACAGAGCAAACAAATAGCGCAGGGCGCATCGAGGCGCACGCGCACTGCAACGAGCCCGCCAAGAGGATTCGAAGGTTGTATTACAGTACGGAAACCCCAGAGGTCCACACTACACAGCATATTTGAATCACATTACAGTATTACAGTACGGAATCCCCAAAGGTCCACACTACACGGCATATTGGAATCACATTACAGTATTACAGTAATACATTATTAACAGTCCAGCCACAGAAAACACAGAAACGCCACCAGATGGAAAGAAACAATACACGAGCGCTCCGTATTAAACGTAAGTGCGATTATAATTCTTAACAGTAGACGCCGTATAGCTAACGGAGTCACGGCTCCAAAAACAAACAGCTCAACTAACGGAAATACAACAACGAGTCCGCATGGATACACACGATGAACGCAGGCACCTACAACGCGTTTCTAAAACAGCGGAAGCAAAACAGTCACGGCTTCAAAATGAACAAGCTCAACTAACGGAAATACAAAAACGAGCCCGCATGGATAGACACAATCAACGCAGGCGCTTACAACGCTCTTCTGAAACGCCACAACCAAAGGAGTCACGGCTCCAAAACGAAAGAATGAATAATAATATTCCATTTGGAGGAAAAGTGCTTTTATTAGGAGGAGACTTCCGACAGTGCCTGGCTATTGTTCCGCATGCCATGCATTCAGTGATTGTTCAGTCCAGTTTAAAATACGCAGACAATTGCCATTACTCTGAGAAACTACATTTAGTACAAAACATGCGTTGTACAGATCCAGAATATACCAATTGGTTGTTGCAACTAGGAGATGGAAACCTTACCAATACATATGAACTTCGCCCAGATATTATTCAGATCCCTCAAGCCTTTATTTGCGACGACTTAGTAACAGAGGTGTTTGGTCAAGCAATCTCATTAGACGAAATACCACTTTTAACGCACCGAGCTATATTATGTCCAAAGAATATTGACGTTGATCAGATAAATAACCAAGTCATTGCACTGCTTCCTGGAGAAAGCCGCCTCTTTCTAAGTACTGACAATGTTGATTCAGAAGACGAAACTGAGCATATTAATTTCCCATTACAATATTTAAACACTATTAACCCGGCCGGGTTACACAACACAGTCTTAACCTTAAAACGAGGACAATAGTCATGCTATTAAGAAACCTTAATACTAAACAAGGTTTACGCAACGGTACACGATTAGTCGTGAACACCATGACAGACAATGTTATTGAAGCAAAAGTACTTATGGGATCGCATACTAACAATACAGTAATCCCTCCTCCATCGCGGGGGTTGCGTTCCAGAGCCACCCGCGAAATAAGAAAATCTGCGAAGAAGAAACCATATGTTTATATGGTTATTTTTATATTGTCATGCTTGGGTCACAAATTTGCGCAGAAACACAGGAGGTTGTAGAGAGACAGGAACTTTATTCAAACATTTGTCTCTTTTTCAAAAGTTTAAACTGTGCTCCATGACAAGACAGAGATGACAGTTCTGTCTCACAATTAAAAGAATGCAAACATATCTTCCTCTTCAAAGGAGTGCGCATCAGGAGCACAGACTGTCAGAAAGACAGAGGAAAGCAAACAAATCAATAGGGCTGTTTGGCTTTTAAGTATGCGAAGCACCGCCAGTACAAAGCTGTTGAAGGCGGCAGCTCACACCCCCTCCGTCAGGAGCAGGGAGAGAGAGAGAGAGAGAGAGAGAGAGAGAGAGAGAGAGAGAGAGAGACAGAGAAAAACAAACAGTCAAAAATCAATACTTGCCCTTCAAGCTTTTAAGTATGCGAAGCACCGTGCAGCATGTCGCTTCAGGAAGCAGCTGCACAGAAGATAGCAACGTGAAGATAATCTTTCAGCATTTTTAGACGAGCGTCCATATCGTCTAGGTGTGCGAACAGCCCCCCTGCTCACACCCCCTACATCAGGATCAGAGAAAGTCAGCGCAAGAGAGAGAGAGAGAAAAGTAAGTTGGGTAGCTTCTCAGCCATCTGCCAATAGCGTCCCTTGTATGAAATCAACTGGGCAAACCAACTGAGGAAGCATGTACCAGAAATTAAAAGACCCATTGTCCTCAGAAATCCGCGAACCAGCAAAAAATCCGCGATATATATTTAAATATGCTTACATATAAAATCTGCGATAGAGTGAAGCCGCGAAAGGCGAAGCGCGATATAGCGAGGGATCACTGTACTGTTTTGATTCCCAGAATTGACCTTACAAGTTCTGACCTGGAATTACCTTTTAAACTTAAACGCCGCCAATTTCCCATTAAGGCAGCATTTGCCATGACAATCAACAAATCCCAAGGTCAGACCATGGACAGAGTTGGCATTTATCTCTCCGAACCTGTATTTGGACATGGACAACTTTATGTGGCCTTTTCAAGAGTTCGGCGTTCATGTGACGTTAAAGTTAAAGTTGTACATACTCCATACCAAGGAACACTCATTCAAGGACAAGACACCATCTTTACTACAAATGTTGTATATAAAGAAGTATTTGATTAAATATCTGTAATCTACCATTGGATTACTTCTTTACTCTCTATGTACTTCATGTACACCTTTACCCTCAAATATATTTCATACATATATGTGCAGCGGCACAATGACATTGTGTACTTAAATGACATAACAATTATATTTCGATTTTAATTTAAATATCTTCATTAATATAATTACGGATATATGTATTTAATCAAATCCATACCCTCCCACAACACTCCCACCCTCCATCGGGTGTCATCCCTCCACCGATTATATGGAACACAGAGTGATTGCCATTCGTTCATTTGAGATTCGTTACAGAATCGGGGGTTTACTGGTATCCTTATAATATTAAGCATTACATCTACAAATAAAACTAGAAAAACAAGGCTTTTTTAACAGAACAAAACCAAGAGATGAATTCTGACTAAATGCAGCTTTAGGCTGAAATAAGGAAGAACCTAATAATTCATTTTGATAGGTAATCTGGGTTCAAATTCCAAAATGCTTGTATAGTATTTAGAACAAAGCAGGAACAGATAAAGTCTGAATTAACGAACACACCCAAACTCACTCACATCCGACCAGTTTAGAGTCAGTGGTTAACCTAACACAAACATCTTTGAAAGTACGGGGAAACCTGGAGAATCTGAAGATAAACAATGCAGATACAAGGAGAATGTTTAAATGCCATACATTGATCAACACGGATCCCCAGAAAGGTAATGGCAGCTTCACTCACCGTTGTTCTATCCAACAAGGTTTCTTGAATGTGAAAATAAAATTGTATGCAGTTTTGCTTTATGAAAATTCACAATCTTAATACAGTTTTTATCTTATCAACCACAATGAAGCTGAATGTTTATGTAAGGGAAGACTGATAAGTCAGGACTGATTGTCAAATGCATACATGTTTAAAGCCTTTCCTAGTACATTCTCTGCAGCTTGTGGAGCCGAAGGTGGCTGGATGTTTAAGGCGGAGATGTGCTTTCAGAACTTGCCCTCATAGCAGTCTGCTGAACAGGGCAGAGCTGATCCACAGGCTGCAGCGAAGTGTACCTGTGCATTCATGTGTTACAGTTCACTTTACTTCAAGTATGTTGCTCACGTTTTCTCCCTTTGTCCTTAACACTATGGCTCCAAAAAACAATAATAGTTGGAAAAGCCCAGAAATGATCGAAAAGGCCATTCCTTTGAAGGTTAACAGCCTTATTAAACAGTATTCAACGAAGGCAGAATATTTTATCATGGTTTCCTTTTTAGATAGATAGATATTTTATTAATCCCCAAGGAGAAATTCACATTATTATTATTATTATTAATAAACTAACCATGTCAATTTTCATGTATTTTTTTATTAATACAAAAATGGGGAAACTTGTGAAAAATGGTTTCCATTTAAACTATTAGATATGTAATTAGGTGCGTCTTACAAAAATTCACCATAGGAAGGGATTTTCAGGAATGGATTAGTCGTAAAGCAGGAGAAGCTGGTTTGCTATTCAACGGTATACCAGTGTACTAGATATATTTTTTTCCCTCTACTTAATATTTAAGTGTAATGTTGTTTTATATTGTTATAAATAATCAACAGTGAGGTATAAAAATAATGATTGCATTAAAGATAATATTTAAATAGCTTTATATTTATGATGATCCTGTTCATCTGACAATTCTTTGTATTTTTGGTTCACAACTGATTTAGTCTACATATTCTAATGAAAAATGCTGCCTGAGATTATCAGTGCAAATCAACAGACTGTGGGATAGTTAATTATTTGTCTCAGGTTCACTCAACATTCTATTTGTACTTTTGCTGTAACAGCTTGGTTCTTATTTGTCCACAGAGGCAAAAATTTGAGATAAAGAATCACCCCACTATAAGAACTGACTAAAAATGCATAGATTGCTTTTGATTTTGAAGTCACAACCCAGCTGAGAGATGCAAACAGCAGTAGTCTGACTTCACATTTAGTGACAGAAGTGACCAGCATCTTTGGACTTAGTTCTGTGTCAATGCTGACCTGAGCTCATTATAAACCAGTAAATAATACACATTTGTGACTGTTATGAACTATGCTTAGGGTGTTACAACAACATATATACATTATATGCTTGCACAGCTTATTTTCCATTCCATTTCCTTTTTATTAAGTCAATTTTTTTTAAAACAATGAGAGAATAAAAATAAATCTACAAATGTTCAGTCTTGCGATACCGAGGCTACACCAATATGTCAAACAAAAACTTTGACATGCATATGCAGCACACCATGATAACTTGTTTTAATATATCGGTTGATTAGATCCCAAAGATCATAATCAATTAATACTTTCCTTAACCACCACCTTGCAGGCATGCTGTATTCAAAAAAATAAAGTGTGAAAGCATTTGGAAGATTTGCCAATTTATAACCTACACTTTCTCCACACAGTATAAATAATTAGTCTTGCAAATAGTTATTCCGGACGTATAATATTCTTTGAGCTATATAGAGCTGTATATAGTTGATCTAAAAAATGGAAATAGTACAAGAAAAAAAAAATACAGTGACTCAGACCTCAAACAATACTAGAATGATGTCACTTAAATTCTTCGGCTTTTCCAGAACACGTGATCCTGTCTTATATAGGGATGTCCATTAATAATTAAAAATACCTATTCCTCAGACTATAAAAACAACTATTTTCCACACATGGTTGCTTCATACAGACAGCAGAGTTACTGATGCAAATCAACTAAGGCTGATAAGGGGAGGTTTATTCATAGAATGGGAAAAAGATTCATTAATGATCCTTCTAAAAGTAACAAGCTGGTGCACTGAAGGCTGGAAGGGGTCATTTATTGAATTTGGCAGGCCTACGTATAATTGATGCTGGGGCTTTAATGAGTTTATACCACTGATTGTGCATTTCTTTCATCTGCACAGCTTTTTGTTGTTGCTGTAAAAACAATTTTGTTTCACACACACATTAACATTCAGAACCATTCAACCTGTAACCAGAAATGTCCAAGAGTGTTATGACCGAAAGGAAGACAGCAGAGGTTTCTGATCTGCAGTGCAGTACCTAATAAATTACAACATCACTATATAGTTCCAAAATGTAGCAGTCATAGAATTAAGAGTACTCTTTGAGTACTAGTGTCACATTACACGACACATATGTGCATATACTGTACATAGACACTCACACAGTTATGGCAAGCTACGTTATTTTTTTATGGCATGGATCATCACAGTTATCATGATAGCTCAAATAATTTAAAGGACACAAAATGCATACTTACGAACTATAGTAATCCCTCGCTATATCGCACTTCGACTTCGATCGCGGATTTTATAGGTAAGCATATCTAAATATATAACGCAGATTTTTAACTGCTTTGCGGGTTTCTGCTTGGACATTGGGTCTTTTTATTTCTGGCTGAGAAGCTACCCAATCAGAGCACGCAGTTAAGTTCCTGTGTGCTGATTGGCTCAGCGACGGAGCACCAAATTCGATTCCGCTGCGTTAACCAGGAAGTCTCGTCTCGCTCATTCAGCATCAACGTATTTCACTGTGTAAAGAGTTAACTTTTGTGCTCTTTTGTGTTTATCTTTGTGCATAGTCAAGCCCTTCGTTATGGATCCAAAACGATCTGCTCCTGCTACTGCTCTGCAGGGGCCGTGCCCAAGCGCCAACGGAAGATGCTAATGATTACCGAAAAGGTAAACGTTATGGATATGTTGAAGGAAGGGAACAGCTACACCGCTGTAGGACGCCATTACGGCATCAATGAGTCCATGATTGTTTTTATTTAAAAAGGAGGAAAAGAATATTAAGATATACGGCCGCACTGTCCTTTAACCAGGGTGCAAAATGAGTTGTAAGTGGACGTAATAAGGTGGTAGTCCGGATGGAATCTGCTTTAGGGATTTGGATTGAAGACTGCCGGAAGAAGAGCAACGGCGGTGCTACACAGTCGCCTGAGGAGACTCATTTAGAAGAGCTGTAACGCTCTCCTTTGTTGTGCAGTAAAATTAAACTCATCGTTATCGGACAAGTGGTCGTGTCATTGTTGGTGAGTAACCATAATTAATTTTCTACGTACAGTACTTAGTACATGTACGTACATTTAGTGTCACTGTACACAATTTTTCTTGCATTGTACGGATTTATTGCTGGTGGCCTGTCTATCGTAATGGCTGTAACATAACATGTCACATATGTGATATCAGAGACGCTCGATATCTTATCTATAAAATTTAGGTTTTACTGTATATAAACAGTGTGTTTACATACATAATTTCAATGAATCTTACCTAATCCATATTACTAACCGAGAATGGTAAACCGGAAGGCATGGACGCAGGTACACAGCGATGGGACCATGAGACATAGTGAGCAGGCGGCGAAAGCGCGCGTCTCATAAACCGCAAGCGAAGTCTGATCCACCGCGAATGAAGGAGTCAAGGCCCAAAAACGAAAGAGCTCAACTAACGTGAATAAGACATGAAGCAACAACGCGCCCATAGCTAACAACTAATGACACAGCCACACAAAAAAGAGGACTCTGCGCTGCACCCCAGAGTCAAACGGAAGAGGCTACGGAGGCCCCACAGGTCCACAAAGATAGTACGGAAGGTGCGAGAAAGTACGAAGGTGCAGGCGCCTACAACACGCTTCTGAACTAAACGTCCACACTACACAGCATGGTCCACGCGCTTCTAACACACCGCAAGCATAAACACGAGATAGTACAGAAACCACACAGATCCGGACTCCACAACATATGTGAAGCACATTACAGTAATACAATATTAAGCACATTACAGTATGGTCCACGCGCGTCTAAAACACCACAAGCAAAAACCCCAGATGGTACAAAAGCCCCACATATCCAGACTCCACAACATATGTGAATCACATTACAGTAATACAATATTAACAGTACAACCACAGAAAACACAGGCTCGACACCAGATGGGTAATAAGAATAAACGAACACTCCGTATTAATCCGTATCCGACTAATGGAGCTACCTGGATAAAATCAATCAATGCAACGCCTACAACGTGCGTCTCAAATGCCGCAAGCAAAGCAGGCACAAGGTGCAGGCGCCTACAACACGCTTCTAAAGCACCGCAAGCAATAACCCGAGATAGTACAGAAGCCCCAAAGATCCGGACTCCACAGCATATGTGGATCACATTACAGTAATACAATACTATATGTACTCAAACAGAAGAGACTTCGGCATACACTCCAATATATTTCATACATAGATCTGCGCAAACTCAAAGACATTCTATACTTGCATAACATAACATTTACACTGCTATTCTCATTTACATATATTACATAGACCTACAGATATTGTGACAGTGGACATGATACATACAGTGGTGTGAAAAACTATTTGCCCCCTTCCTGATTTCTTATTCTTTTGCATGTTTGTCACACAAAATGTTTCTGATCATCAAACACATTTAACCATTAGTCAAATATAACACAAGTAAACACAAAATGCAGTTTTTAAATGATGGTTTTTATTATTTAGGGAGAAAAAAAAATCCAAACCTACATGGCCCTGTGTGAAAAAGTAATTGCCCCCCTTGTTAAAAAATAACCTAACTGTGGTGTGTCACACCTGAGTTCAATTTCCGTAGCCACCCCCAGGCCTGATTACTGTCACACCTGTTTCAATCAAGAAATCACTTAAATAGGAGCTGCCTGACACAGAGAAGTAGACCAAAAGCACCTCAAAAGCTAGACATCATGCCAAGATCCAAAGAAATTCAGGAACAAATGAGAACAGAAGTAATTGAGATCTATCAGTCTGGTAAAGGTTATAAAGCCATTTCTAAAGCTTTGGGACTCCAGCGAACCACAGTGAGAGCCATTATCCACAAATGGCAAAAACATGGAACAGTGGTGAACCTTCCCAGGAGTGGCCGGCCGACCAAAATTACCCCAAGAGCGCAGAGACGACTCATCCGAGAGGTCACAAAAGACCCCAGGACAACGTCTAAAGAACTGCAGGCCTCACTTGCCTCAATTAAGGTCAGTGTTCACGACTCCACCATAAGAAAGAGACTGGGCAAAAACGGCCTGCATGGCAGATTTCCAAGACGCAAACCACTGTTAAGCAAAAAGAACATTAGGGCTCGTCTCAATTTTGCTAAGAAACATCTCAATGATTGCCAAGACTTTTGGGAAAATACCTTGTGGACTGATGAGACAAAAGTTGAACTTTTTGGAAGGCAAATGTCCCGTTACATCTGGCGTAAAAGGAACACAGCATTTCAGAAAAAGAACATCATACCAACAGTAAAATATGGTGGTGGTAGTGTGATGGTCTGGGGTTGTTTTGCTGCTTCAGGACCTGGAAGGCTTGCTGTGATAGATGGAACCATGAATTCTACTGTCTACCAAAAAATCCTGAAGGAGAATGTCCGGCCATCTGTTCGTCAACTCAAGCTGAAGCGATCTTGGGTGCTGCAACAGGACAATGACCCAAAACACACCAGCAAATCCACCTCTGAATGGCTGAAGAAAAACAAAATGAAGACTTTGGAGTGGCCTAGTCAAAGTCCTGACCTGAATCCAATTGAGATGCTATGGCATGACCTTAAAAAGGCGGTTCATGCTAGAAAACCCTCAAATAAAGCTGAATTACAACAATTTTGCAAAGATGAGTGGGCCAAAATTCCTCCAGAGCGCTGTAACAGACTCATTGCAAGTTATCGCAAACGCTTGATTGCAGTTATTGCTGCTAAGGGTGGCCCAACCAGTTATTAGGTTCAGGGGGCAATTACTTTTTTCACACAGGGCCATGTAGGTTTGGATTTTTTTTTCTCCCTAAATAATAAAAACCACCATTTACAAACTGCATTTTGTGTTTACTTGTGTTATATTTGACTAATGGTTAAATGTGTTTGATGATCAGAAACATTTTGTGTGACAAACATGCAAAAGAATAAGAAATCAGGAAGGGGGCAAATAGTTTTTCACACCACTGTATGTAACAATTACCGAGACAGACAGTAATCTCTTTCAAATGTATTTCGGGTTACCTAAGACCAGAGGTTGGCGAGCGAAGCGAGCAGGGGGCAGAGCCCCCTAGTATCTAAGAGAATACAAAAGGTTTATGCTGTATAACTGTGCGGCAAATGTTTATAAGAATGTGGGAGAGTTTACAGGGTAGGATTCAAAAGTAATGAGCCTCATTTTGTTCTGACGCGAACGTACCTCACCGCGTGCCCCACTTGCCAGCGACGGCAACGGTGGGTGTTGGCTTCACAACGCAACGGAGCTCCTACCGCTCCGAGGCCTTGATGGGAACCCCTGTGCGGTAGTGCGTTACACGGCGGAATGGAAAGTTCGTTAGAGCAACGGTACGCGTTGAAGACGAAGACCATGCTCATTGCCTTCTTCGGAGTCAAGGGGATCATCCACTACGAGTTTGTCCCGCAAGGACAGACCGTGAATGCTGTTTACTACTTGGAAGTCCTGAAAAGGCTGAAAAGAAGCGTCGCGCTCGCAAGCGAAGGGACATCAAGGACAGCTGGAAGCTTCACCACGATAACGCCTTCATCGTGAGCGCCTACCTGGCCCGGGTGAACATTCCGGTGGTCCCCCAGCCTCCCTACAGTCCGGACGTGTCGCCTTCTGACTTCTTCTTGTTTCCGCGCTTAAAATCAGCGCTGAAAGGAAAATGCTTCGACTCGATTGAGGACATCCAAGCAAATGTCAAGGCAGCCCTTGCAGCCATCCCGGAACAGGCCTACGTGGACGCCTTCAAGTCATGGAAAAGCCGCCAACAGAAGTGTATTGATGCAGGAGGTGCCTATTTTGAAGACTATTAATTAGTTGTACCGATTTGCTCAATAAATTTGTCTTTTTGAACAAAGGCTCATTACTTTAGAATCCTACCCTGTATAAGGGCTTAAAATATATAAAAATAACCATATAAACATATGGTTTTTACTTTGCAGATTTTCACCTTTCGCAGGGGGGTTCTGGAACATAACCCCCGTGATAGGTGAGGGATGACTGTATAGTAATAATTTTAAACCACTTACATATTTATGTAAAAGAAAGTCAGACATGTAAACTAATAAAGAACAATTTAGGATAGAGAAAAAAAGTGAATACAGAGGAGACTTGAACCACAACACTCCTAGACTTACAGTAGGACCTGCTCCCACCTGCATTATTCTGCAAATGCAGCACACTAGAACTGAAATTACATCTTCCAACTATTTAATGTAAACCATCATTGCGGTTTTCTCCAATTTTTGAAAAAAATTAAAAAAACAAAGAACAGTGAAGCCAGTGATTACCCACAATAGATATTTTTCATTGCTCCATCATCCCTCGAGGGTTAAGCTAAAACATCACAATCCCATTCATTCAAGAGAAAGAGAGCACAAGTATAAAAATGTACTGTACAATGTATGGTATTGTTGTTTATTGTTGGTAATGTGTTAGTGTGCATACTTTATTAATTAAATTTTATCATAGGCATGTATTTAAACAGAAAAATTACATATATAGGGCCCCCGAGTACCCATAGTTTCAGGCATCCATGGTAGGTCTTGGAAGGAACCACCCATGGATACAGGAGCTCTACTGTGTGTGTGTGTGTGTTATATAGTACATGTCAAATAATACAAAGAGTACACAACACATGTTTCACCCTAACTGGGGCTCCTCAGGTGTACCCACCTTTGCTATCCCTTGCGGGGATCAAACCCTGGACATTGCGCCACAGCGGCTGATACGCTTCCTTGACAGGGTGTTGATCAGAGTGTTACATCCAAAGGTCTGATGGAAACATGTGTTGTGTGCTTTTCGTATTATTTGACAGGTACTCTATAACATGCCTATCATCTACTCGCAATTGTGAGGTTGTGGCGGATGTCTGTCGACTGGCTGAGCAACCATAAGGATTACCTGGTAGGTGACTATCCAGATAATCACAATGCGATCAGACCTATGGATATGGATATGGATATATATATATATATATATATATATATATATATATATATATATATATATATATATATATATATATATATATACACACACACATATATGCATATATGTGAATAGATTATTACACACACACATATATGCATATATGTGAATAGATTTTATTTTTTATATATTCAATTCTTTATTGTCATGTGTACAAGTACCATGTACAATGAAATGCCTGGTTGCATGTGCCCCCACAGACAGTGAACATAGACACAAAAAAAAAAAAAAAAAACTACACACAATAAATAAATGAATATAAATAAGTAAATACATAAAACCAGAATCATAGGAATAAATAGAGACAGTGGCAGAAGTATATGTGCAGGTAGCAGTAGAGGTGACACAAGGTTACTGATTGTTCATGAGTCTAATTGCAGTTGGGTAGAAACTGTTCCTGAACCTGGAGGTGCACGTTCAAATCGACTTTAGTCGCTTCCCAGATGGGAGGAGGGTGAAAAGTGACAGTGCAGGGTGGCTGGGGTTCTGCCTGATACGGTTCACTTTCCTGAGACAGCGTGTAGTGTGGATGTCCTGGATCGCAGGAAGCTGTGTGCCCGTGATCTGCTGTGCTGTATTCACCACATGCTGTACAGCTCTACAGTCCTGAACTGAGCAGTTGTTGTACAGGATGTGATACTTCCTGTCAGGATGGATTCACAGTACACCTGTAGAATCTGCACAGGGTTGTGGGGGACATCCGGGCTTTACTCAGTCTCCTGAGGAAGTAGAGGCGTTGTTGGGCTTTCTTGAGTACTGCCACAGTGTGACTTGACCATTTAAGGTCATCAGTGACGGTGACACCAAGGAACCTAAAGCTGCTGACCTGCTCCACAGCCTCACCTCCGATGTAGATGGGGCTGTGCTCTGTTGTCTGTTTGTGGAAATCCACACTCATCTCCTTAGTTTTACTAATGTTGAGGGTGAGGTTGTTGTCCTGACACCATTCTGCCAGGAGTCTGACCTCCTTCCTGTATGCTGTCTCATCGTCCTCGCTGATCAGACCTATTACAGTGGTATCGTCAGCAAACTTGAGGATGGTGTTAGAGCTGTACTTTGCTACGCAGTCATGGGTGTAGAGAGAGTAAAGCAGGGGCTCAGCACACTGCCCTGCGGGGTGCCAGTGTTGATGGTGATGATGGAGGAGGAGGTTTTTCCACCAATACGCACTTGCTGAGGGTCTGCCGGTGAGGAAGTCCAGTACCCATTTGCACAGTGAAGAGCTAAGCCCCAGATCCTGGAGTTTAGCGCTGAGCTGGGTTGGAATGACGGTGTTAAATGCATAGCTGTAGTCCACAAACAGCAGCCTGGCATAACAGTTCTTGTTCTCTAGATAAGGCAGGGTGGTGTGAATGAAGTGTTATGGAGATGGCATCCTCAGTGGACCTGTTACAACGGTAGTTAAACTGGAGTAGGTCCAGACTGTCAGGGATGATGACCTTGATGTGTTCTAGCACCAGCCTCATGGCTATGGGAGTAAGTGCTACTGGGACAGGGATGATGGCTGTGTGCTTGAAGCAGGTGGGGACAGATGAAACTCTCAGAGATGTGTTAAAAATATCCGTAAAGAGAGCAGCTAGCTGGTCACAACATGTTTTTAAAACATGACCTGAGACTCCATCTGGGCTGGGTGCTTTGCGGATGCTGAGTCGGGAAAAAGTCTTCCTCACGTCATCCTCAGAGAGCCCCAGGCTGGAGTCTTGCGGCGCTGTGGGGGGTCGCACGGGCCTGTCTGTGTTAGCGAGCTCAAAGCGAGCAAAAAACACGTTCAACTCATATATATATATATATATATATGGTTTTTTGTTGTTTATGTAAAGAGACTAAATTGTGGGGAATACCAGCAATCTTGTACTATACAGGCCAAAGTCCATGGTGCAAGAAAATATTTATTTGAATTTTAAATTTCAGTTTGAAATGCAAATTATTAACACTTTTCTACTTTGTGAATCTCAATGAGGCACTCTGCCATGGACACACTAATTGAAATCTGCCAGAATATGGTATTACGTAGAGAACAAAGCTGGTAAAATGATCATCAAAAACTGTACACTGAACTCCATAAGACCTGCAATTAAGCTTTCAACAGTCCTCACTTACCAATATGAAATGGCGTAACGTACTTATATCATGAATGTTATTCAAAAAAACAAATGACTAAATATATTCTAGATGCATCAAGTGATACCCATAGAGATAGCCGGATATGTCCAATTCATACTACAATTCAAAACACTGCTCTCAATGATGCAGATTGTTTCTCCACAATACACATAACAAAAGGCTGTTTCTGCCTTGTACCCAGTACTACAGGAAAAGCTTCAGCCTCTGCAACTCTGAATTGGTTTAAGTGATTTGAAAATATTATACACTGCTCAACAAAATGAAGGGAACACTTAATCATTGCAATCTAACACCAAGTCAATTACGCTTCAGGGATATCAATCTGTCTGACCAGTTAGGAAGCATAAGCAATTGTGAATCAACTTCACTTGCTTTGGTTCAAGTGAAAGTGGCAACAGGTGCAGTGCAGAGGCAACAGCAAGATTCCCCACAAAAAGGGAGTGGTTTTGCAAGTGGTGGACACAGACGATTGCTCTCTCTTTATCCTTCCTGACCGATTCTTCTCTAGTTTTGCATTGTGCTAGTGTCTTTGTCATTACTGGTAGCACAAGGCAGTATCTGCAGCTGATTCAGGTTGCACAGGTAATCCAGCTGCACCACAATGGAACTTGCTGTCACAAGAAGATTTGCTGCGTCTCCCAACACAGTCTCAAAAGCATGGAGGAGATACCAGGAGATGGGCCGTTACACAAGGAGAGCTAGACAGGGCCACAGAAGGGCATCAACCCAGCAGCAGGAGCACTGACAGGGCCCTACAAAATGACCTCCAGCTGGCTACTGGTGTGCATATTTCTGACTAAACTGTCAGAAACAGACTCCATAAGGGAGTCATGAGGGCCCACCATCCTCTAGTGGGACCTGTGCTCACAGCTCATCACCGTGGAGCTCAATTGGCATTCTCCAAAAAATACCACAATTGGCAGCTCCACCAATGGCACCCTGCTCTCTTCACAGATGAGGGCAGATTCACACTAAGCATATGTGACAGATGTGAAAGGGTCTGGAGATGCCATGGTGAATGTTAATGCAGTCTGTAACATCAACCAGCATAGGTTAGTGATGGTGTGGGGGAGTATATCCTTGGAGGGTTGTACAGACCTTCACATGCTACATAATAGTACCCTGACTGCTGTTAGGTGCTGGGATGAAATCCTCAGAGCCATCGTCAGACCTTACGCTGGTGCAGGACAATGCCTGTCCTCATGTGGCCAGAGTGTGTAGGCAGTCCCTAGGTGACAAAGGCATTGATGTCACTGACTGGCCTGCATACTTCTGAGACCTGAATCCAATTGAGAACCTGTGAGACATTATGTATTGGTGCATCTGACACCACCATGTAACGTCACAAACTGTCCAGTAGCTCACTGATGCCCTGATCCAGGTCTGGGAGATCTTCAGGACACCATCAACTGTTGCACAGACATTGTCAGGAGTACATACAGGCAGATGGGGGCTATACACACTACTGAGTCATATTATAAATTGACGTGATGAAATTCACACAAGTTGAATCAGCCTGAGATTTCTATTTTTGACTTTGATTTTCAGTGTGATGTTGAATCCAGCCCTCAATGGGTTGGTGATTTTGGTTTCCATTGAACATTGCTACATCATTTTGTTCTCAATGAATTACATACTATTACTCAGATTTTCCACTTGAATATTTATTTCAACAGGATTGAATGTGTGATTTAAGTGTCCCTTAATTCCTTTTGAGCACTGTATTATTTACAGACATACTAGTCACACAGATATTCATAATAATTGTATACTGGCTGTTGATGTGAATATAGGCAGTCATATTAAAAAAAAAAAAAAAAAAAAAAAAGATCTCAAAAAAATTGAAGACTTTCCAGTTAGGCTAGTGAATACTGCACAAATACATCCAGGGATAGCTGAAGTAGAAACCTACTGTATTTGAACAGAGTGAAGTCAATAATGGACTCAGCCACTAAACTACTGCTCTCCACCAGGCAATTCAGACCTCTGATAGATGTTCACATAAGCTAAGACAGAAATACAGAACACTTTAGAAACTGTAAAACTTGAAGACAGTGCTTTGTACAAGAAAATTAAAAACCTACTAGCATACGCTGCATAATTATGTATTGATGGGTGAACACTTCCTGAACGACACAGTTGTCCAAACAGAAGTGAAAATAAAATTGAGCCCGGTGCATTCTTTAACTGCATTTTCTGCCTTGTAGTGCAGTGGTAGTGTTGCTGGTTAACAGTAAGGAGACTGTGGAAGATTTTTGGTTCGCTTCCCGGTTCCTCCCTGTGTGGATAGCGCTTTGAATGAAAAAAGTGAACATTTGCAAAATCTGTAACGGTGCGTTCAGTAAGTACAATGCACACGCGTTTAATTTGTCGGCCACTTTTTGCCAGCCGTCTTTTCAGGTTTGGGCTTATTTTGCAGTGTTACCGCTTGTGCATATTAAATCTTGAAATCCTTCAAGTAACTAATTAACTAACACCCACCCACCCAGCTTGTGTGAAAAAAAAATGCACCCGTTCTTTCATCATTTTGTTGCAGCCTATCAAAGACTTGCTGCCCCCAACTCCTCACCTGACTCGCTGTCATCTGTGCACCTCTGAGCCACATTGTCCTTTCATTGTTCTTTGCGGTTTCGGCTGCTTTTCTATATATAATCCACCAAGTCACCCGACCACGGTAGTAGGAGGGGGGTGGGGAGCGTACACAGGGCAGGGACGTATTCAGAGGGAGCGTATGACCCGTACTCAGTGGGTATTCCTCGTTCGTGGGGAACAATTCGAGAAAGAGCTATCAATCTGTCAATCCTCTCCGTGTCTGGGCAGGGTGAGGTTTCCCGTGTTGAGTCAAATAAAGCAAGATTTGTGTGTGGCGAGTTGTTGTGTTCGAGCACATGAGCAGGCACTGTGAATGCCTTGAGAGCGTGGGTGGACGCGTGCCGGATGAATAATGAGTATCTATATATCTTCTTAGATATAGACAGCGTCTGATAGTTGTGATGATTTTACACTCCAGCACATTGTGGTGAACGCTGGTAACAGTCAGGCGGGCAGGCGTATTAGAGTTGGTGCTCTTAGAGTTGGTGGGTGTGTCTCTCTAGCGGTTCGAGTTCTTGGGCAGTGCTCTGTCGTTTGTATCACACGGTTGGACGACTTGTGGATTATATATGATGATGATTAAATGTTGAAATCCTTCGAGGAACTAATTAACTAACTAACACCAACCCACCCACCCACCCACACACACACAGCTTGTGTGAAAAAATGCACCCGCACGGTCGGACAACTTGGTGGATTATATATGATGAACATTTGCAAAATCCGTAACGCTGCTTTCAGTAAGTACAATACACACACGTTTATATAGTAAAAGGCAAATTATCCACGACAAACTGTTATAAACGCTGCATACCAAGCCGCAGCATAGTATACGCCGCATAATCACGCCGCTTTTTAAATGTTTTTTAAGCAAAGGGAAAAAAATGAACATTTGCAAAATCCGTAACGCTGCTTTCAGTAAGTACAATGCACACGCGTTTAATGGGCTGCTTTTGCAGTGTTACCGCTTGTGCATATTAAATGTTGAAATCCTTCGAGGAACTAATTAACTAACTAACACCAACCCACCCACACACACAGCTTGTGTGAAAAAATGTGCCTGTACTTTCATAATTTTGTTGCAGCCTATTAACTGTTTTAGACGCTGCATTCAGCAATTCACATCCGCGACAAACATGCCTCTTTTTACATGGTCCTGCTTTGGTGGGCGGGAAACGTTTTCTGTGTTCCTGCAGGACCATCTATGAAGACGCATGTTTGTCGCAGAAACGAATTGCTGCATGTAGCGTGTAAAACAGTTTGCTACGGTGCACGCGGTCGTGCGTCATAAGCGAAAAGTCAACGTGGCTCAGAGGTGCATGTGTACTGTAGCCCAGATGAAGATAAATGACGCCGTTTTTTCCCAGTCGACGCGTCCGAGTTGGTGGCCGTGGCTCTGCGAGTTGTCGTCGTAATCCAATGGTCTTAGAGTTGGTGGGCGTGGTTCCTTCCTGTGTGCGCCATGGGCGGCTTACTTGTCCGCGGCTTAGTGAATCCACGCCCCTTCCGGCGTGCTTTCCATGGGTGGCTACTTGTCTTCCGGCTTAGTGAATTATATATATAGATCATAAACTTCTCATATTATATATTAGAGTGTAATTCAATTAATTAATAAAATCACAATATTGTTGTTTAAGTAGTATATAAACAGCATTTTTTTCAGGACATGACAGTATATAAGCAGGAGTCAGAAGTACTTCAGGTAAGCCAATTTGTTTTATTAAATATTAAATATATTTTAATTTATCCTTGTTCATGAGGATACAACAGTAGTGTCGTGGTGCATTGTTGGTCAGACATGAAAGTATGAATTTCACTGTACTCTGTACACATGACGATTCTACAACTACTACTACTAAAGGGAAACAAAGCATACTACAGTAAAAATAGGCAGTGAGTTTAAGAAATTATATTACAGAGACCATTAGGAAAAGGATGAATGGACTTTTGTTCTTTTTCTTAGCAAGCAACAGTGTATCAATGAGCATTAGATTTAATTCTATTTGTGCTTTTATAATAATTTGAAATGCTGCTCAAAATTTGAAACATTTTGGTGAGCTTTACTAAGGCGAGTACCATTAGTCCTGATCTACGTCTGTGCACTTGCAAATCACAACATACTGAGGAATTTAAAAAAATGAAAATGGTACAGTAGCATTGTAAAGCAAAGCAGAGAACAGAATTAATTTATCTGCAACAGCCAGCACTCTGCGGATCTGCTGATCCTGTCAATAACTCTGCAGCAGTAGATGGACAGTGATAATATTATTACACAAATTGACTAAAGTCTGCCACAGTGTACCTCTGTAATTAAACAGAAAAATAGGGGTATGATATTTGTCCCACATTCTCTTTTGCCTTCTTTGAATTGTAATATTTTTGCCTCCTCATCCTACTAAGGTATTATTCCTATTACTCATTAAACTGTTTTTTTTATTAACTAAACACCTTTATCCCAAGCCTTACAGAAAAAAATCATAACACATACATTTTATCAGTGTATTTGAGTGATTCAAAACAACACATATAAGCAATTGAGAACAAAATATAAAGTGGAGTACATGTGGTATAATAATACACTTATCTGCAAGGCTCAACAAATACTGGTGTTCAAATAAATACTCCTCACTATCACTTAATAAAGAACCATGGGAAGATCAATCAACACTTTCAAGAATATATCTGAAACACACTGGACAATTTTAATACATCTGGAAAGAGGACAACATATAGGCCTGCTAAATTCCTGCAGCCATCTCAGGCCAATCTTGCATCCAGTTGTTTCCCATGCCAGTCGGTTATCTCTGCAGCAGTCAGGACATTTTACATTATTTTACATTAGAGTTTAACCCTTCTGCGCTTCAGATGATGCAAACATACTTATACCTTCATTACCTCTAAACGGTTTTCTTATAATTCACTGTCAGGGGTCTTCCAGCTATAAGTATCAAGAAAATGACAGCAAGTTTAAAATTCTTATGACTAAATTCTAAAATGAGCTAGACACAACAAATTTATCAATAATCTATGAACAAAAATTGCTACATGTCATTGCTATTATCTGTTCTAGCCCCTCTGATACAAAGTGGCAGAAAAGCAAGGGCGTCCACTGTGCTTCTCTGATCAAAGGATTCCACATGCTGCAATTCATTCTGATATGTCAGGCCAAATCCATAGAATAATCTCTTTGCATAGTCTCTTTCTCTGCAGAAATCACACACGCGTGTCAATGAATGTAGCAGACTTTAGACCGAGTGGACTATGAGGTGTAGGGGGCAATAAATTGTGTTTATTTTTTTACAGAAGTGTGTGTGTGTGTGTATATATACAGATAAGATAAAGGGTACAATGAGGGTGAGAGTGCAGGAGCCACAGTCATGGTATAAAACAAAAGCAGAAAAGAATACTTGAGCCAGTCATCTATCTATCTATCTATATAACTGGGTCCTATAAAAAAGATAACTGTGTTTATAAATGACTTCTGTTTACAAATTACTTTCCAGCCCATCTGGAAGATACTTTTTACACATTAATATATTGTATTAACTGCAAGTCTGCAGAGATGGTTCTTAAACTATACACAAAGGCATGTCAGAAATAATACATTCTACAACAAATTCAGAATATATATTTTATTTGTAGTGCAAACCCTGATAAAACAAAAATTTCAGCAATAATCAAACAACAACAAAGCTTTGACAAAAGTAATTAAGACTGATGAGTAGGTAAAGTGTATAAAGTGATGCAGTGTAGGTTAATAATCATCAGGACACAAATACAGGTGACAATTGAAGGAACATCAAGTTGTAAAAGAACTCTCTTTTACATTGGATGGAACTGTAATTCTTGGTTCTTTTGGGCTCCTGGATGGCTGAACACAGCATCTGTCCTCAGAACTTGTTTTATATAGACCTGCATACCCTTTCGGTGGTCTACTGTTTCTGGCAATATACAGTATGGCAGTATAGGCAGTATGTTACCCTCATTTTATGCACATTTGCTTGGTAAAGAGGAATATCTTACTGCCTTATTTGAATGAGAGATTTGTAGGGATGTACATTAAGGTGGGGCTCATTTTCTACCTAATGAATGTATTAGGGTGTTCTTGCTGTCCCACTAAATTGAGCTCAGTGTCATCTTGTCTTTCGTAACCCTACCATTCTAAAAACTAAGAATGTGGTATCAGGAAATTCACAGTATTGACAGTTATTTGACCTGGACTAGCTAACATACAGTCCTTAACAGGTCTGGCAGCACAACCCTGGACAACTGCAGTTAATACACCAATAAAAACATTCAACCATGACTTTGATTCAGTTAGCCTACAGAATAAAGCAAAAAAGGAATTATTCCTAACAAAGTGAGACAAATATCAAACATTTAATGTTATAAATATCCCCTCTCTTTCCAACAGCTCAACAAAATAATCGAAAAACACTGTAAACAATTCATATTTCATTTGCAGACATTATAAAACTCCGTTATCAGATCAGTTATTTAGTTCAGTTTAATTTGATGCTGCATTACATTATAATGGAGGAGCAAATGGATCAAGTTAGGCAGTGCTGGCTCACTAAAACAAAACAATAACTTAGACCTCTGATCCCATTCTATTCAACCCTGGCCAAGCAGCACCATTATGAAATGAAGGCACTAGTCTGAAACCCAACTACTTCCTTGGAACAACCACCCTCAATGACAGCTTTGAACAGAATCATAATTTTATTGATATTTAATACACAACTTCTTAAAAGTCATAGTTTGCTAAAACATTTGACAACCCAACATAACCAGCCATATAGTTTTTCTCCCCATGACTTTTTTTGTCTCCATTAAAGGCAATCTCACGATCCTCAGGTGTCATCCTGGGAAAAACTATTACCCTTAGTCCAAAATATAACCTGTATTATTTATGAATAAGAAAACCTTACCTTTCACAGATGCTAACTGGTTATACTTTATAATGAATTAAAACACAGGGAATATTTACTACAGCAGGAATGGAAAGTACATATTATAATGTAGCAGTGCTACAACAGAATTCTAATTCAAGCCTGCACCCACAGTTCTGGGTCAGGGAAGGGAGCAAAATATTGTATATACTTTTGTGCTTTACATGTATGTGTGTGACACTCTTCGTCAATCCATAATCAGCTTCTACTTTCAATATAGCAAGCAGCTGTTTCACATTGCAAACCACTATGTAAGATCCAGAGAGGACCAATGTGTCCCAGAGTGCCTATCTTCCTTCATTGATAAATGCTTGGTCCAGACAGGCAACTGTTAGAAAGCACAGGCCAAACGCCCCCACAAGAAAAATTCTCACAGATACAACCTTCTCTTGGACCACGGCCATTATCGCATTCAAAAGAGTAAAATTCTGCAAGTCTGCTTTCTCCACAACCAAATCAATAACTAGCTGATCACAGAAGAGCAGAGAAAAGGGCTGATGAGATACACTTATCGTTTATTGCAGGTCATAAATCACAAAAGAAAAAACAAACAACGGCAAAAGAGCAAAATGCAATCACAGATGGGTTCCACGCCTTTAAGTATAGTTTCATGCACTTTGAAAGCCATGTGGAGATTGAGGTTTTACAGCCAAATTTCCTGGTGACATGGACACAAACATTTGTCCTAAAGGATGCACTTGCACACAGACAGTGTGCTAACCAAATTATCTGTTACTTTCAGCAAGAGTTTCTTCCATTTTGGATCTGAGGCATGCAGTGAAGAACACAAGATGCCAATAAAATCATTCACAGACACACATATGTTCAAACAAGAAATGAATGGGGAAAATGAAATTGTTTCATACAGGCAAAGAAAATTTTGTGATTTGTTTAAATGTAACAAAAGAAAAGCTTGCTGTCAAGTCCCACATGATATGACATTCTGAGTGGTTTGGGTTGATACAAATGTTGAAAACACATAATTTTAAACAGACATGTATACTCTTATTTATACACACACAAACTTACTGTATATATATATATATATATATATATATATATATATATATATATATATATATATATATATATATATAAAAATATAAATTAATATGAGTATAATAATATACTTAACCTTTAACACGGTACATATCTTGTAAGTCATTGGAGTATTTCTCCAAGTGTTGAATAATTGGAATGATACACTTGCTCGAGTGTTCACATGTGGCTGTTTCGCTCTCCTCAACCCTAACTAGACATATTTCACATCTGGCTAAACTGTTAACCTAGTCTACAATCCATGAGCAAAAAAATGTCTACTTTAAGCAGTCAGTTAAAATTAAGCTTTAATAGATATTTAAGAACTAAAGCATTTGAAACTTTTGCTTTCTCAAGATCAGCTTCACAACCTGACATGCTTCATAAACAGCTGACACATACCTCATCCATGTATGTAGTTTCAAGAGTTTTTAACCTACATTCAATTATATATCTTAAAATATGAAACACTATAATCTCAAACATTAGTCAACAGCCAGAGGTAAATCTAGATAATGTACTAATGTATGTGTTGTGAACTCATAATTGAGAATTCTGAGTGTTACTATGGAGACTATTAGGTTACAGGAATAAAATTTCGACTGTTTAACAAAATGATAAAAATCAAGATGTTTTTATGGTAATGATTTCAACTTTAACTTTTATTATTAAAAAGGTAAAAAAAAATAGCATTTCAGAACTGAACCATAGTACTTACTATATTCCTAATCAATAAATTGTACACGTGTAAATTTTTTTTTTTTTTTGCTTTTGTATGTCTACCTAGATAAAAACTTCCTACTGGATGAAGAAAAGTATTACGCCAATGGATGATTAAATCAACAGATACTAAGATGGTCACTGGGGTGCACTAGGACCTAGGCTGAGAAATCTTTAAATCAGACAGAAAATGTAAATCAAGACTAAGAAGGTGGGAAAACAAGACAAGCTCCAAACAAAATGGGAGACCATTCAAAATACATAAGGTACAAGACCAGCATGCTAAGCAAAAACGTAGTAAATATTAATTGATTACTTGAAGTTCAGACTAAGAATGGCACTATATATATATATATATATATATATATATATATATATATATATATATATATATATATATATATATACATACACACACACACACACACACACAGTTAGGTCCATGAATATTTGGACAGAGACAACTTTTTTCTAATTTTGGTTCTGTACATTACCACAATGAATTTTAAATGAAACAGCTCAGATGCAGTTGAAGTGCAGACTTTCAGCTTTTTTTTAACACAATCCCTTCATTTCAGGGGCTCAAAAGTAATTGGACAAATTAAATAACTGGAAATAAAATGTTCACTTCTAATACTTGGTTGAAAACCCTTTGCTGGCAATGACAGCCTGAAGTCTTAAACTCATGGACATCACCAGATGCTGGGTTTCCTCCTTTTTAATGCTCTGCCAGGCCTTTACTGCAGCGGCTTTCAGTTCCTGTTCGTTTGTGGGCCTTTCACTCTGAAGTTTAGTCTTCAACAAGTGAAATTGGTGTGACTTGGTGGAGATACCTTGCCAAGTTTTTATATTTTTGGCAAAGAGATCACAGCTGCATTCTTGCCCCTGATAGCAAAACCAAAAATATTGTATATCAAGAGGCCCTTGGATACGAAGGCTATCAATATAAATTCTTCTCAATACAAATTATTACTTTTTTATTTTATTGATTTTTAAAATTTGTCCTGTTTCTTTACTACATGGGGCAGAGCCACAGGGGATAGTTAGTAGTATATAAACAAACAAAAACAGCTATAATTCACACTCTGAACTCTATATGATGAGCATCCAAATGTTTCAAGGTAATTTCAAATTAACCATAGTGTACCAATAAAAAAAAAAAAAAAAAAAAAAAAAAAAAAGAGGTGTCCCTTGGTTTCAAGTCGTTTTATGAATAACGAGTGCTGTATTCATTTACAAAGATACCAGTAAAGTGTCACAAGTACAGTAGCATTCTGTTCTGACCACATTAACCTCTTTTACACAGTGGTACAAGTCAGTCAAATGAAACAGAAAAAAAAAAAAAAAAATCAATGAGAGTTGTTTATCAGGTGGCAGCAGAGCATGAATTCTCCATGTGGCTTAGTTGTCAATAAAGAGCAATGCAGGGATTTTTTTTTATTTATGAACACTGTATTACACACAGCCACAAAGGAGCTGACAGCAAATAGCGCAGAATTATGAAGCTATCCCAAGTTAACCAATAGTGAGTGTACTGTTTTAGTACAGTATTATTTTTATAGGTCTCATG
Source organism: Erpetoichthys calabaricus (assembly GCF_900747795.2). Lineage (NCBI taxonomy): Eukaryota > Metazoa > Chordata > Cladistia > Polypteriformes > Polypteridae > Erpetoichthys > Erpetoichthys calabaricus. The sequence goes on along the minus strand of NC_041395.2, from coordinate 224,572,650 downwards.
TTGGTACATCTGCACCACATACAATGAATGAAACTATGCAGATAGAGTAGGACAGATCATACTTTTTGACTCAATCTGACTTTTGCTTATCCCTGTGCTTTTTACAGTTAAAATGGCCAGCCACTTTAAAATGCTTCTCTGCTGCATAATAGAGTCAGTAGATAGAGACATGAATTGTATAATGGCATATTAATTCAAGGCTGGAATTCAAATGCCCCAAGAACATTTTTAGCCATGAAAAAGGAGGCCTTGAATAACTATTGCATCTTACCTGAAACTGAGATGCGGAGCGGGAGATTAGAGTCGATCTGCTATGAAGCCGTCTGACAGAATGATGAACAAAGGCATCAGCAGAACTGTCCTGAATGATGAGACAAAGAAAAAAAAAAGATGTTAAAGCTAAATACAAACACAGAATGACCTACACAACACAAAAGCATTAATAGAAACACAGTCACAGTTCCTGCGTAGTGGGGAGAAACAAAACAGGATTTCGTTCCTTAGGTAAGGAGTAAACAGTTATGTCTACCTGGAAATATAGATATCCTAAGCACTGGGAGAAGCATACAACTACTAGATGGGTTTGTTCAACTGACACCTGGTGGATGGGAAGGAGAAACCCACGAAGAGAAAATTGCCACCAGTCCAAGGTCTGGAGGGATTATTATTTATTTTCTAATACATGGCAATGAATACACCAAGAGGACACAGAATATACTGCATACAGCCAGCCGCAAATCCAAATATGAATTACAAAGGTCCTTAGAAGCAGCTCCTTTTTACTCCATGAGCTAATAGGAGTTTTCCTATTCCATGCTGTATTGGCATGGAATTGAGAACAGAAATAGAGCTTCACACACTTTCAAGCAGTTCTGTAATAATTTACTATCTCCCCACTCCCAAACTACACAAATTATCTAGTAATTTTCAGTTTTGGCCCTTGATTTACATAATCATAGACAGTTTTGGACATCTGCATCACACCTGTGGCTTTTTCCCACTACATGTGTAGTGAGACATTCCCAGGAATTCAGCCATACTGCTCTGCAACTAGCTACAACAAAATCAAACAGGCTTAATTATGCCACAAGTCATAGTAGCAAGCTCCAATGCATAAGTGAGCTGATATTTCTACACGAAAAAGAAAACAAAACAGGGCCTGAAGAAACTACGGAAAATGTGAGATATGGAAATTACACACAGAAGACAGGCTTATGAAACTCTGGAGCCACCAACATGTCTTTTGCACATTTAATCTTTGTGGTATTGCAAAAAAAAGTGGAGACCACCAAAGGTTGCTCCATTTTGATTGGCTCTTAAAATGTGTAGAATTCACAGTAATTTTGCAGTGCAACAGATAATCTGAAACTGTTCTGAGAAGTGAGGCAGGAGACAATCTGTCAGTTTCTGTGATTCTTAGTCACATAATCTGACATCCTCAAGGCAATGAGATCCAGTAACTGAAGTCGTCAAGTGTGACATGCTTTTTGACATGAAGTCGTGTAGTGTTGACACCCACCTCATTTTGTGACACTTTCTGCACTTGATATACATTCCTTTATCTATCTCTCAAAATGTACATGTTCCAGCATGGCAAGAAGAAAGGCAGTAAGTATCATGAGAAGAACATTGCTTATCCAAAAGAAAAAACTCAACAATGATGGAAATGATGCCTAATCCTATTACAAATTCACAATGAGAATAGTGAAGGTTAAAGATTCTAATTACTGCCAAGTGGAAACAATTACTTTGTTAATCATTGACAGAGAAGACAAATAGAAATGAACTGTTCTCCTTTGGGAATAAAAAAATCAAACATGAAGGTAAAGGTAGATAAAGCTAAATGTATCACTTGACATTATAACTTATTACTAGACTGAGAATGAGGCAAAATGAAATATGTAAATGATATATAAATGAGACCTATATCAAGAGTGACACACAATTGTCCCTCTGTTAATTCTTTTAAATGGTAATGAGCTAAAGACAGCACTCAAGTAAAAAAGCAGTTTTGCTACACACAACTTTAATGAAGATGAGATTCATTACTGTACATTGGCAGAAAGGACTCTGTAAATCTGCACACAGGATGGAAGGACATCTACAAAACTTGACAATGGCAATCTAATGCATTATTAGCCTATTACAGTACACAGCAGTTTTAGAAACACAACCCCCTTTACCCTTACTATTGCAGCAAGTCCTTAATCCACTCTGTCAAACAAAGTGAGGTTCATTATTATGAAGTACTGTCCCATGCCAGCTGTAGCAGTCCACTTGTCTGTTCTGTCAATTTTATAGTAAAAGAAAAGACTTTAAACTGGAGAATAATGCAGACTGCCCAAAAGGTGAGGAAGAGCCTCCAAGAAGATGCCTTCCAACAAATGCTAATGAAGTTTATCAAAGAGAAAGGAAATATAGCTCAGAGTCAAAGACTAGACGGCAGAAATCGTCTGTTTTGTCTTGGTAGAGTAATATATATTGCTCTACTTTCCCCTATTGTATTATTAATATGTAGCCTTAGAATGCCTAATCTCACAGACTTACCACTGTTTATAAGGTATTATTGTATATAACTATATCTATAACCTTAGGCAATTAGATGTAGTAAAAGACAAGCAGAAGTTAAGTTACAGTTTAAACAATGCATTAGTATTATTGATAATATTCATAAATAATAACAAAATGCAAAGTACATTTGAATATTGGCAACCATACAACCTGATTAAATGGTGATATGTAGTTCAGGTGGCACACAGTCTTCTGGTTACTTAAATGTCTCTAGTTAAGGCATTGCTTTGCCTAAAAATCAAATAAAGACATACCAAAATATTCATCAAATTATATGTAAAATCTCACATAACAACATCGTCCAATTTACATTTTAGGCTACAAATCGGTTATCTTGCCCATACTGTACAGCAATGTAGGCAATAATGAAAGCTATAAACAGTCTAAGTGTTTTGCCACATCTGTACAATACTGGCTTTGTAATTCCACAAGAATACAAAAACTGACACTGCATGAAACTCAATGAAGCCCTCTGTTCAGTACTCTCGGTTCTATACAGAAATTATTAGGAACTACATCTCTATTTTTGAATGATCTTCATTCATAGAACCCCAAATAACAATTTTAATTATAAACTAAGGCAGTACAATTTCCTTATAAAATATATATTGTACAGACACAGCACAAGGTCTATATAGAATGAAGAAAAACTGGTTTCCTTTACAATGCTATTTGTTGCAACATGTAAAACATGCACTTTTATGGAGCATACATTTTAAAACAAATTAAACCAGATTAGAAAATAAAAATATACAAATACTTGTCTTTACTGCTTATAGCATAAAAACTTGGGAGACGCACAAGACCACTGCCTGTTGGTAAAGGTCTTTTGGTACAGAAAATTAGAACCATGCTGAGAGCTTTAAATTCTATTGCCATATGCAGCTCTCTTTGTCCTGATCTTCTGATGTATTAGTTTGCGGATTGTTTACTACACCTCTAATGTAAAACACTTGTAACATATTTTTACCTAGTACGGCAATCTTATGTTTTCTGTGATTATGAATACTAAGTAAAGCTCTTTACGTTAAAAAAACGAGTAAATGCTGACCACAAACTAAAATGACAGTTTAACTCATTCACTTTTTTTAATTTCTGTCTACTTGGATTTCCTACACTGCCTACATTCCTAAGAGCAATTACATATGCCACAATATTTTTTCCACTGTAACCAGGATGTCTAATTACAACAATAATAATAAAACCTTAAAACACAGATACAAATGACTGTTAAGAGTTTCCATTCAGTTTTGCTGTTGCTTGTACTGTGATTACAAATTCCACCAATGCACAAATATTTTCCTGCATTAGGCATAAACCTGTGTTAATTAAATTTGCGGAATCTGAGAGTATAACTGGATCTTGCATCTCTTATCTAGTTTGTGGATAAATTATTCGGCAAACTTTTTTCGTGCAAGTGAGAAGGCAACATCATGTAGTGTTTTATCTTTTATTCCCACAACACTCTCTCTTAGCTTGCTAGTTTTTAATTGGTATTTTTCTTCTATTCACTGCCTTGAGTCTGTGATCAGGACAGAACTCCGGACTTTAAATTTTACCACTGTTAACTGTTGTTTTTAGGCATTTTATCACTGACATCTTTGCTCATCAGCTGTCTTGATGTCATGTGTTATTAATATAGATTATAATTTCAGTAGGCTGCATCCAGTTATATCTACATTTCAGTCATTCCATAAGCATAACAACTGTTATACTTTTAACTGTTACTATTACTTAGGCTTGTTTTTAGCAAGCACGCAATCAAGGTCATAAACCCAGGGTAAATTCACATGGCATACTGGCCTATCTTATGTCTGTTGTACACTGTAAATCTATTTCTGTGTTACATTATTTCTGTACCCATTTTGGGCTGTGCATTAGCCATTCTGATGAATAACTATTTAACAGCTAGTGCTTGATAATGGCCAAAATATTCCATAAGAGGTTTTATAGTAATAAAATACAATGTCACATGCTAGCTGGGATGTTGTACTAGTATAATAAAACAACCAAAAAACACTGTCAAAAAATTAAAGTCTGTTTATAAAATATGATATAAAAAAATCACATTAAATATTACATCAATATATTCTAAACTGCAAGACATCAGTTGTAGTCAAGCACACACTAATTTGTCATGCTCTCTATGCAAGGTTCTTCTGCCAGAAGTCTACACCAGAAGAAATTCACACATTCAACAATTACACATCTCACACACAATTAAAAAAAAATATTCAGCAGTTATAGTCCATGATGCCCTATAGCTCTGTGCGGTATATGTGCATTTAAGATCACAGTCATTTTCTCACTCTGGGCAGAGATGGTTCCTGCCTTGTGCTCACCAAATTGATAAGAGGGCACAGGAAATGGATTGATGGCGTTACTTGTGCCCATCACTTATTTTTTAGACTGGGAAATTAAAGATCACAGAAAACAGAATCATGCTGTTTCAGCTGTCTTCACCTCAAAGAGATATGGCGACATTGGCTTGTTATCACATTACATACACACTGCAGCTTGAAAAACCCTCTAAATGAAAGCTTAAACTAGAAAGCCATTTTCCACACGCACTGTATGTGTAAGGAATTCCTCACAACTCTACAAAATGATGACTCACAGCACTTTAGGGAAACCTTCTTTAGGATGAACAATGTTGGCAGGGTATTGCTTTACTCACTGCTCCTTTGAGAGCACAGGAGGGGTAAGGCAAAGCTAGCAGGATATCACTTTACTCACTGCTCCTTAGGAAAGCTCCACAGAGGAAGGCTCTGTTCACAGTATGGGGAACCTCAGAGGGAGAAGCTTATCTAACATGATATTACTTTATTTATTAAATGACTAATATTACAAATAATGAATGGATAGTAGACCCAGGTGCTTTTGTCATTCAGTTTATTTCATTTTTCTCTTCTCCTATGTAACAGACTGTAATGCTGTATTCCACCAGTGACTCATCACTGTCTAACAGTGGGAAACACTAAATCTGTTTAACTTTTGACCCAGGCTGGTGGTTTTCAGAAATAAATAAGATCTTTATGCCAACACAGCACTCATTCAATTAAAAACAAGTAATATGTGCCGGCAAATGATTAATGGATTATAATGCAGATACAGTGTCAAAGGAGTGTAACAATTTCAGCCTCTGGAATGCTACCACAGAAACATTTTTCACTTTAGCATAAAATCCCAAAATTCTTCATCATTTGAACCCTATATTTCCATTACAGCCTTCTGCAAACTACACCATCAACAATGAGCACAAGTTAGAAATTAGAGTCCATCAAATGACACCTATACCCTTGTTCTCTTAATTCAGGCTATTTTAACTGGGTGGAAACTAGAGGGGGTGATGCAAATTCACAAAAGGGGGGGGGGCATGCAAAATGAAAACTGACTATGACAGGCCTAGGAATTAAATCCAAATTACCACCACAAAAGAATAAACCTTTACATTAATAGGCAAGTAAAATCATTTAATGCTACAAAAATATCAGTTGCATGGTGTCAGATTCGGAGAAGTTCATGAAATAAAATATTCTCACAAATACACAGCATAAAGCCAAAAATTATCATCACAGTGCAAAAAAGACAAAAAATAATCCCAAACAAACACACTAAGGCATTAAAATCGGTAGCCTATGGTAATTTGTAGCTGATCAATCTGATTGCCCCTCATATATTACATCCAGTTTAAAATTGGCTGCAACTGCTGGCAATCTACAAGCCTACTCTTTTCTGAAAATAACCTTTTTATTAGGACAAAACTTCCATTTAGAGGGCCATGCACTTCTGGCTTTTGTTACATTTCATTCCCCCTCTTTTAATTGTTAATTTTGTTTTAAAGTTTCTCAGTTATGGACTTCAGACATTTCAATTAAATGTGCCCGGGAAGGCTCTTATAGCACTGTGGATGTCATTTTATTTAAGTTATTTTGTTCACTGTCAATAGCCATTGCTACTTGCCACGTAAAGCTAAACTTTATATCCTTATTAAAACCTAAGGATTAACTATTTTTCATATATATAAAAAAAAAAAAACTTACTACTTTTGATTTTTGTTTTACTTTAAAAAGTACTATAAGTGGGAGCATTATTCAGTAGAATATTATTTTTAATTTAAGTGCTACCCATTGGTTTTATCTGTACTGAGCATTAAACTGCACAAATACATTACTGTAAAATTGCTTAAAACACACAAAAACCTTAACACTCCCCAGGGCTGGGATTTATTTTTTTTTATATATATATAAATGTCAAGCATAACTTGGTTTGTGCATATTTGATCTACAAAATACCTACAAGTTCAGACATGAAAGAAAATATGCAGTGAACAAGACAATATAAAAACATCAGTTTAAATGTTGGGGGCATAAAAAGCAGACAAGAATTGTTTTTTCTTTTCATTTAGACAATCTATAAAATTTATCATAATCGGTTAAGGTTACCTGCAAAATATTTGTAGATTACAGTTAATAATGTAGTGCCATGTTTTTCAACCTTTTTTTCTGTGGTGGCACACTTTCTGTAAATAAAAACATCCCGAAGCACACCACTATTTTACTAACCACAAACATATATCTCATTCATATGCTCAACTGTCCAAAGGGATACGACTAAGGGAGAAGCTGGTGAAAAAGGAAGATTAGCATTTGGAGACGCAGCACTTAGTGAGCGCAGTCGTGGAATTTTTCTAGCTGTTTTGCCCCTTTGCCTGCCATTTTGCTTCAGTAGCAACTTGCACAGTATGCCCACTATCCACAGGCCCTGAGAGACTTGCTGGTGATCACACACCCAGGCAGACAGATTCTAGCAGCTAAAAGACATGTCCGAAGTATTCAAAGTGCTGTGTCTGCATCACAGCAATTGCAGAGCTGCTCATATGCCAGCTTCTCCAGGTAGTCCTGTCATCCTCAGAAAGGTCTTGACCTCCTGTGTAGCTTATCCTTCTCAGGTTCAGACCCAAGTGTGCTATACTATTATTTCCATGGCGCACCACTGTGCCACAGCACATTGGTTGAAAACACTGGTGTAGTGTAATACTGTAAAACAAAAACATTGTCTTTAAATCACAACGAAGTTATTCTCAATGATAACTTATATTTTCTTGGTGTATGAGGTGAGTTTTGGAGCTGGAGACTCCTGGTTTCTGTTATGACTTCATATGATGATGCCCTGTGACAGACAAGTGCTCTAATTATGGTGAGTTGCTTATTTGCATCTGAACTACAAGTATGGTCATAGAAAATGGATGGATTCTTTTCTTTAGTAATCAAGGTGGAAAAATGATTCAATATTCAACTTCAATAATATATCTAAGGGATTTGTTAAGCATCCTTATAAAGAATGAGCGTTTAATACGGGTAGAAATTTTGTGTTATTAGATTTTTGATGGCATCTCTGATGAGTGGTCTCATTACTTGTTCAAACATTGTGGCAATTAACAATTTAATTTGATATTAGAAGATGGTAGTGCGACAAACTTCCCCCTTCTGAATGATATCCTTTAAAGGATTCCATTAGACATACAAGAACATAAATGAAATGAAAATGTCAAAAATCAATCTGATATCTTAACAAGTTTCAATATTGAAAACAAAAAGTAAAGCAAAAAAAAAAAAAAAAAGTATTGAGCATTGACTGTTTCAGATTTCACATTTTCCTGTTGACCTGTTTATAAAAACAAGGCTTGTACACAGACAAACATCTGCACCCTCTTTTTCAGAGAATTAAATGCCTCAAACAATATTGCACTGCTATGATATTAAGTTTAATCCCATTGTTGCCGTATTTTAATGTAAATACAGGTTTACTTTCATTTAAACTGCAAGGAATAAACTTGTATACTCTGCCGTCCACAATTCAAGTCTGTTAACATAAATTATACCTAACTAAAAACCACAGGCATGACTTAATTTGTGGGTTTCTTTCACCAGATTACGATGCAACTGACATATTAAATACATAAATATTCATTCTACAGTACATCTAGATAATGTCTTTAACACAAGATGCTTAATTCCATTCTTACAGCAACATTCTATAAAAATAAATTTCTGGGTTAAAATTAAGCATAAAGAGAAGGAATATTAAAGCTGGATGGAAACTGCCAATATGTATACTGGAAAAGATGACACTATAATTATCCCATCTCAAACATTAATATTTAAAAATCTTTATATACCTGTACTTAATGGCATGCACTTCAAGATGAAGATGTCATCCATTGTATATAAAAATACATACACTATATGGCCAAAATTATGGGGACAGTGACACGTTATTGAGTTCAGGTGTTTCAGATGCACCTATTATTAACAGGTGCATAAAATCACATTGCCATGAAATCTCTATTGACAAACACCAACAGTAAAATGGGTCGTAACAAAGATCTCAATAACTTTAAATGTGGTACTGTCATAGAATACCACCTTTGCTACCAAACAGTACGTTAACATTCTGCTCTGCTATGTCAGCTTTAAGTGCTATTGTTGTGAGGCGGAAGCATTTAGTCATCAACGAAACTCAGAGTGGAGCTGTCGAATACTGAAGCCTATTTGCCTGTTTAGAATTGACTAAAATACTACTAATGGCATATAAAGCCTTAAATGATCTTGTTCCTTCCTACATTCTGGAGTGCATCTCCCCCTACAGTCCAAGTCATAAACTTAGCTCTTGGAATAAAAAGAAGACCACCATTAGAAGATCTAAATGTAAAAGTGGTGAGGTGGCTTTTTGCTGTTATGCACTAAAAATCTGGAATGTCTTACCGACACTGATATGGCAGACAACACCATGGATCATTTTTAAAAACTTGTAAGAACTTGCTTTTTGTAGTTTTTTTTTAATGTAACTCTTAACAGACTACACAGGCATGGAATTATCATATTCTTCACGTATATGCAGTCTTTACTAATCTCTACTTTTCTCTATTTTAGTTTCCGGTTCTTCTGTGGTGTTATTTTATGCCACTTCCAACCGATCAAGGCACTGTGCAGCCGCCTGTGATGCTGGAATGAAGGTTGGTATATCAGGTGTCCATGAAACCCACTTCATCGAATCCTCATAGATGAAGCCTGGAAACAAAGAGGAATGATATCTGTACATTTATGTTCGGTAGAGTGCAAAGTGGGTACCTTCAAACCCCTGCAGATTTTGTTTTTCCTCCTCCAGCTTAACTGGAAATTCTTTTGTTTTTTTTGTCCTCCTGGACAGAATTTATTTATTTTACTTTGTTACTTATTCATCATTATTCTTACCTAATTTTTATTTGAGCAACCCACATAAAATAATCCATGAAAGACACTTTAAATGTAGCGGCATTAGACGCAAGAAATTAAAGTACATACACCCATTTTATTTGTTATAAATATTACCTTAACCAGAAATTTCAAACATTTTAAGTGAAAATAGTTAACATGGTTGCCTCACATAATATTTAAAGTATGAGCTCCCATTTTATTTGTTATAAATATTAACATATTAACCAAAAACCCAAACCGTTTTAAGTTAAATGATTATCATGGCTGCCTCACATTAAGTAGATTTTTCATTATTAATCTTCTGTCATTACAAAGTAATCACTGTATCACTTCAAAACAGTTCAAAAATTCAGGATCACAAATAACCTTTCTGTCATCTGCTGAAGTATCAGTGGATATATGTCCATATAAAATCTTAAAAAAAGGAGTTTTACATTTATAGAATAACATTTCACACTTCATTATATTTTCTTTACTAATTACAGTAGTGTGAGCTGGAAACATTGAAAAAATATTCCTTTGATTCATATGGATATATACATTTTGAAACGGACATGTCCTAAGAAATTCCTTTAAACAGCATAAAGCTTGCATGATTCATCTTTGACACTATTTGATTAGGTATGCCTGGCCCATTTTGCCCAACTAGAGATACATTCGCTTTTATTTGTAAGATTAATTCCACCTCTATACAGGGAAAAAAATATCTTGTTAGGATGTGTAAATGTAACCGCATACACCAGACCCAATTTCAAAATATCTATTATTATAGGTTGTATAAGTATACCCAACCCATTTTCAATTTTGTGTTAAAACATTTACAGAATTGCTCTTTTCATTTTAGTTGCTATGCTAAATTTTATAAATGCTTAAAAAATATGACCAAATGTATTATTTTCAAGCTGCCAGGTCAAACAATGTGTGGACTATTTCTGAAGGCTGTATTTCTATTTACTTTTTATTAACACATCATCTGAAAAATTAGACTGCTAACTTGAAATAACATCCCCACAAAAACTGTCATTGAAGATGGGAGTAACTGATTTGCCTTAGCATCTAATCATTCCTGGCAAATTATCCCTACAAATTAGGTTAATTAAGACAGCAGAATCATCATTTCAGACTACAGCAAAGTTTCTAGACTGCTCATTTGAAGAATTTTAATCAGTTAAGCTTCACAACTGAATTGTGCTGTTCTAAGTAGTATATGAGAGAGAGAAGGTTAACACTGGGAATGCATATACAAATGCATGTGCAGGCATATACTGTAGGTGTTCAGTTTCCTTCACCAAAATGCAAATTCACTAATAAGACACACACATACTGTATATACACACGCCAGTGATGGCATTTTCTTAACATGCAGCTACCAAGGAGTGGCTGTATAGAAGATCACATTCCAGGCTTCAACTAGCTCTATAAAAACAGAAGCCCCAACAACCTAAAGTATACTTGCGTCTTCTGGTTGTCAAAACGCACTGAATCTGTTGGCTTGTGATGAAGCTAAATGAAATTCACATCCTTAAATTATGGAAAGAACATTCACATACAGTAAGTAATGTGCAGGGGGTGATATAATTATGTGATGGTTAAGAAAGCAAGCAGATAAATTTAGGTGCAGAAAGACAGCATCCTGAAAATGCAAAGAAATTCTACAAACAAAGAAAATGCATTAAATTTGAACTGTACTTTCCTTAGAATTCAAGCCAGCTAATGCCATGCATGTTTCTCCACTGCATAATTAGAGAGTCTATAGAGGCGCCTTCCATTGTGGTCACTGGTGGAACATGTATTGTAGATTTTATGTAATGCAAGTTTTATTTATAGGATCGTTCATATAACATGGTATATATGCATATGTATATTTTTTTAACCCTGCTTAAATTACAACTTAAGACTGTAAGAGGTTGTAACCTGACAGCATCAAGCTTCAGGCCTGAACCTGTCCTCCAAAGAACACACTCATGCACAACTCTAAACTCAAATAGGCCCGATTTGGAATTGCTAAGTAACCCAACACACAAATGTTTGGGGATGTCGGAGGGAAAAACCACAGAAGCTGGAGAAAAATGTAAGTGCCACTGAGAAAAACTCCACGACAACAACAAAACTTTGTGACATTTATAGAAACAAAATACACAAGGAAAGACAGAATTAAGTGAAACTTTAAAGAAACGCAAAAATGAAAAATTAGTTCAGAAATTACAATACCATAATCTTCTAAAACTTACTGAAACCAATCGAGAGTCTAGGAAAACAGGGCATATGGAGGCAGCATTAGCCATTAAGACAGGAAGCAGCTCTGAAGAGGACACTGGTGCTTCACAAACACACCTACACCCTCACTCGCATTGCAAATTAATTTAACCAGCGTGTCTTTGGGGAAGCAGACAAAGATGCAGAGTTCCAGGAGGAAAACGCATCCAGAAATCAGAGAAATCTGTTACCATATCCTCTTATACACTGCAAAATTAAACAAGGAGAATTTCCCTGGTCCATGTACAGGATTCAAATGGATGGCCCTGGATTCGTTAGAAAGCAGAGCAAGCTGCTACAAAGCTAAATGTTCCACTACCAATGTGTGTGTGAGTAACCTTGATTGCAGTCTCTTCTAGGGTTTGTTTCCACATTGTAGCTGATAGGCACCAGCTTCCTATGAGCCAATAATGGAATACACGGGTAATGTAGATGGATGGTTATTGGCAATGATACACATGATTACACTTCATTTTTACCTTTGAACTCAAATGTGTCATTTGACTTTCTAATTTTCTGCCTTTAAAAAAAACAAACAAGAAAACTGTTTAATTTGAGCTTAATTATATCAAAGTAGAAAAAAACATCAAAGCAAACCCTGTAACAATTGAGTCTGGATAGGTGAGATTTTCATTATTTAATAGCAACAAATATTATTATGGACAGCCCTGACTACCATGGTTAGTACCAAGATTCTTGAAATGAGGCATGTCTGCAATCAGAAAAATGTGCGTGTTGTAGAAGTATTTCACAAATTTGGAGTAGTTATAAATCACACTGTAGGAATTTCAACATTCATCTGGCCAGACTGCAGGCATCATATTGCCAAGCTGTAATGGAAACTCAGAAGGCAGTTCATGCACTCATTTGAAAGCCATTGTTGTAGCACCAGTCTGACCAGGTGCTAATTAGAGAAGGGCCAGACAGAATCTTTCTGGGAAAAAAAAAAACCCTTGGCACTGATGACGTGTCCTGAAAAATGAAATAAACCAAAAACGACAAATCTGTTACCATATGTTCTTGGACACTGAAAAATTAAACGAGAATAATTTCCTTAAAAAACTCTATTACAATGTTCTTTAAAATAAATAAATAAATACTGACCATATAGCCTGAAATACCCACCAACATTAATCTGGCTTCTGTCAAATGTATTCAGGCTGGAATATTTTGCTTACAACCATAATACCATTTCTGTAATAATTCTCCCCAAGCTGCCGAGTTTTCCTTTAGTATTAGCACATACAATGCATCCGGAAAGTATTCACAGCGCATCACTTTTTCCACATTTTGTTATGTTACAGCCTTATTCCAAAATGGATTAAATTCATTTTTTTCCTCAGAATTCTACACACAACACCCCATAATGACAACGTGAAAAAAGTTTACTTGAGGTTTTTGCAAATTTATTAAAAATAAAAAAACTGAGAAATCACATGTACATAAATATTCACAGCCTTTGCTCAATACTTTGTCGATGCACCTTTGGCAGCAATTACAGCCTCAAGTCTTGTTGAATATGATGCCACAAGCTTGGCACACCTATCCTTGGCCAGTTTCGCCCATTCCTCTTTGCAGCACCTCTCATGCTCCATCAGGTTGGATGGGAAGTGTCGGTGCACAGCCATTTTAAGATCTCTCCAGAGATGTTCAATGGGATTCAAGTCTGGGCTCTGGCTGGGCCACTCAAGAACATTCACAGAGTTGTCCTGAAGCCACTCCTTTGATATTTTGGCTGTGTGTTTAGGATCGTTGTCCTGCTGAAAGATGAACCGTCGCCCCAGTCTGAGGTCAAGAGCGCTCTGGAGCAGGTTTTCATCCAGGATGTCTCTGTACATTGCTGCAGTCATCTTGCCTTTTATCCTGACTAGTCTCCCAGTCCCTGCCGCTGAAAAACATCCCGCAGCATGATGCTGCCACCACCATGCTTCACTGTAGGGATGGTATTGGCCTGGTGATGAGCGGTGCCTGGTTTCCTCCAAACGTGACGTCTGGCATTCACACCAAAGAGTTCAAACTTTGTCTCATCAGAACAGAGAATTTTCTTTCTCATGGTCTGACGGTCCTTCAGGTGCCTTTTGGCAAACTCCATGCGGGCTGCCATGTGCCTTTTACTAAGGAGTGGCTTCCGTCTGGCCACTCTACCATACAGGTCTGATTGGTGGATTGCTGCAGAGATGGTTGTCCTTCTGGAAGGTTCTCCTCTCTCCACAGAGGACCTCTGACAGAGTGACCATCGGGTTCTTGGTCACCTCCCTGACTAAGGTCCTTCTCCCCCGATCGCTCAGTTTAGATTGCTGGCCAGCTCTAGGAAGAGTCCTGGTGGTTTCAAACTTCTTCCACTTACGGATGATGGAGGCCACTGTGCTCATTGGGACTTTCAAAGCAGCAGAAATTTTTCTGTAACCTTCCCCAGATTTGTGTCTCGAGACAATCCTGTCTCAGAGGTCTACAGACAATTCCTTTGACTTCATGCTTGGTTTGTGCTCTGACATGAACTGTCAACTGTGGGACCTTATATAGACAGGTGTGTGCCTTTCCAAATCATGTCCAATCAACTGAATTTACCACAGGTGGACTCCAATTAAGCTGCAGAAACATCTCAAGGATGATCAGGGGAAACAGGATGCACCTGAGCTCAATTTTGAGCTTCATGGCAAAGGCTGTGAATACTTATGTACATGTGCTTTCTCAATTTTTTTGTTTTTAATAAATTTGCAAAAATCTCAAGTAAACTTTTTTCACATTGTTATTATGGGGTGTTGTGTGTAGAATTCTGAGGAAAAAAATGAATTTAATCCATTTTGGAATAAGGCTGTAACATAAGAAAATGTGGAAAAAATGATGCACTGTGAATACTTTCCGGATGCACTGTATACTAACTGAACAATTAGGAAGTGCACACAAAATAAAAGCCTTTTACTAAATCAAATGCACAGACTCCCTGTTTCTAAACATATTCACAAAAATTACAAAAGACAAATAAAAAAATCAAAAAACACTGCAATTAGCAAAAAAGTGTCATATTGTATTCAGGCCAACTGTTAATTATTCATCAAGATGGAATGAAGTCCTCCTTAAAGAGTGCAGCTTATTCTGCATATAATTTGTAATGCAAGCTGCTAGAAAACCCCAAGTGCAAATGTGAAGAATGTGAACTCTGACATCACATCCTCGCCCATTTATTATTAGACTGCTGTACCCTCAAGCTCAAAAACCGAACCACAAGAAATTATTACTCTCCTGAGTCAGGACATACCTCTTACTATATTTACTCATTTTCCAGAACTGTGGTGTTGCATTCAAGGACAAACTGATGCCAAAGTGTTACAATGCAGTATTACATACAATTTGAAAGTAATGAATATTCAACAGTAATGAATAAAATAATAGCACAAATAACAAAATGTACACAAATATTCTGTTAATATCATAAACTAAACAAATGTAAAACAAACTGAAGACTTTGTGGAACGTGTATGGGAACACCTTGGGTGGGACACCCAACTATTGTAGGATGCACTTACACGTATTAGCATTTCTTTGGGATTTATGAGAAAAACCCACCCAGACACAGAGACATTGGGCCAGCTGCACAGTGACAGTAGCCAGGCTCGGGTCTCAGACTACAATCTGGGAGTTTACAACAGAAATATATTACATCACTAACTTACTAAATGCTGATCATCACATACCCACAAAAGCAAATCTGGTAATTAAGATCAATATAAACAACAACGCAAATGCAGATGACTTTGCTGTGCAACTTGATCAGGCACCTCGAAGAATTTAGGCAATGAAAGTTCCTTTGGATTATGTAGTTAAGCCAAGCCTGCAGAAACATCAATACGCCATCTAAGATGCTGAATTATGTTTAACTCAAGTAGGTGTGCAATCAGGACATTTGCACTAAAATAACATAAAAGTATTTGAATAAAAAACTACCCAAGACCACTGTTTATACAGTTAACATTATCACATGTACATGGTGCAGTGAAATAATTACTTGCATCTTACCTCGAAACATCCATATTCCTTACCTGAAATTACTACCTTACCCTTAAGAACTATACAATTATAGTTTGAGAAGTACCATTCCAATTCAAATGCTGGCTACAAATTTGTTAATAAACCTTAAGCTCTGTCTTCCAGGATGTTGAATTGAACTAAGCATACGACAAGCTAAATTAAGGGATATCTCAAAAAAGTTTCAGATATTTTAGAAGTACAGTCCACTTTTTCAGAAATTTGAAACTCATTACAATATATATTGAAAATAAAGTCCTCCATACTTTAAGGTATCTGCAGTAATGTAAAGAGATGCATCAAATCCATTTCAAGATATCTCAAAATTCTTCACAGGCATATCAAAATAACTTCCTGTGCAGTTCAAAATCTCTCACATTGCCATCCTTCGATTTCAAGATATCTCAAGATTAACAGGGCTGGGCCATATATCCAATTTTTTGTTTTAAGTACAATTCAATATATAACAAAAAAAAAACAATATGCAAAGTCAACATTGCAGTGTTAAGCGATTTTGATTTTTCACGGCTTCTTCAGAATGTTTAGTAAAATCCACAAACGTCTCCAGTGTTCTTTTTCAATGTGTTTACATCAACTCTACCCAAGTTACCTGGGAATGATGAGTTGAGGGAGTGAGGATCAGAAGTGCAAGAGTTTGGAACAGGTAGGATTAGTGCTGCTGTTTGCAAATGGTTTGGCTTTCCAGGGATGACAGTTCAAGCAGTACAGAATCTACAGATAAAACATGTTACTGTACATGAAAAGGGCATCCATGCATGTTGCAGAGTCTGCCTCCTCGTTGAAACAGCCCCCCAGCTAAGTAAAGTTCAAAAAATGTTTTCTGTTCTGTTGCATAGCATATGGGGGCAGGTTGGTGGTTGTGGGGATAATGGGAGTAGTAGGGATAGTGGGGGAATGGGGATGGTTGTGGGTAAGAGTGTCTTACTGTATTGCAAAACACACAGTTTAACCTATAAAAACCACATAATTTGTCAGTGTTAAAATAACTGCACCAACCAATAATTCACATCATTGCAGAAGTGGGATGCCTGGACAGTGTGTAAGCCCTCTGCTGCTGAAAAGCTACAACTTTTTATGGCCTAAACTGCATTAACGGTAAATTTTATTTTGAGGCTGTTTAAAAGTGTATTAACCTTCCTAAAGACTGTGAGAAAGTCTGCCCTGAATGATTTAAAGTTATGATGTTGTGTTGCCTCATCCTATTTAGTGTTCTATTTTGTCCTTGTATACTTATCATAGTTTGCTTCAAGAAAAAGCAGTTTGCCACCTTGCAATGTTTAACTTGTAATGCTTCCCAGATTGTGTGTGTTAGTGATGAGATGCTAAGGGATTTAAAAAAAACCAAAAAAAAAAACCCACAATTCTTAAACATTTGCCAGTATCAATGCCATGTTTATCTTTAGCTGGATATTACCTTTCTACCAAGCATTCTTTTGCATCTTTAAACACAGTATGTGGCAGCGTCTGGGATACAACATTTCTTTGGTGTTTCATTAGCATTGCATGTCATTACGGATTAAATATAATTATTTTACTACAGATCCTGTTAATGGATAGATTTGTTTTGTACTTCTGTTTTAAGAACTGGCTGATAATGTTTTCAAAACTGTTTTAAATTGAGTTGCCAAAAGCATTGTATTTTAGTCATCATTTGGTGTAGTTTAACTGTTCTGCTGCATTATTTTATTTCTGACTACACATACAAATAAATGTCATCAGACTGAAAAACTGGATTTCTTTATACCTGTATTTAGAAAATATGCAATAAAAGGATTAGATACAGTATATTGTCTCCCTCTGTGTTCTATTCTTTGACTCTCTGACAGGAGAACCATTAAATTATGTAAATCATAAAAGAAAATATATATAACATATGCGCAAATACATGTATTATGATCTGGGACTTATATAGGAATGAATCAAGAGCTTCATCTTTCCTTATATAAAACAGTCAATTGAGAGAGAGGGAGAGAGAGAGCCATGGTTACAGACTGGTAGATACCGGTCATACAATGGAAATTCAAGAATAAGTAGTGGAAATAAAAAAATAAAAATGGTAGGAAAAAACATGTTATTTGAGAGCTCTCCTTGAGACACGGATATTCATGAAAGTGTTAATTAAAAAAAATAATAATTTAAAAAGTTTTCTTTGCTAATATATATTAGAAAAGGAAACTTTTTTATTATTATTTTTTTTTAATTTAACACTTTCATTAATAGCCATGCCTCAAGGAGAGCTCTCAAATAACATGTTTTTCCTACCATTTTTGTTATTGTAGGAAAACATACCAGGTTTTGGACTCTGTATAAAAATGTGTATACACTTGTCTATATGGTACTGATCTTCAATCTTAAAGGCATTTTGAGAACATATTTGAGATATACTGAATATCACATTTTGGTTTAAAGTAATCACAATATTAATTTAAGCCTGTATCAAATTTGTGCATCAGACTCCTGCAGGGCTCCATGGGAGCTGGAGTTTGGTGCAGCCCTGTTGGGTTTCGCTGGCCCTGCCAGGGCAGACCTACAGCTGCTGCTGAGCCCTTAATTGCAACACTTCCACCACACCCGGAAGTGCTGCCAGAACTAGGTCAGCGAGCACCTGGAGCACTTCCCTTATAAAAGGAGCCAGCAGCCACTGCTCTGGGAGCCAGAGTCGGGTTTGAGAAGATGAAGCTTGCCAGGAGGTGTGGAGGTGAAGAGAGAGAAGAAAAGACAGAAGGAAGAGTGCTTGGTGCTGGACTGTACTTGTACTGTGACTGTACTATACAAGTGGGGAAACAGGGGAAGGCACTTCCCACAAGAAAAATAAAAATAAAAAATATGTGAACTTGTGTCCCACGTCTGTCTGTGTTAGGTTGGGGCAGCTGGTGTACCCCCTGGTGGTCCACTATATACAGTGTATACACACACACACAAAAATACCATCACCTTAAAAGAAATAAACTCTCAAGATAAAAAAGCATTGTAGGTCAGTGCTCATTACTTATTTACATAAATGAAAAACTTTAATTTGCATTTTCAAATGTATCCAAACATTAGAAGAGGCTCTGTGTTGCTGAAAGACAAGCAATTGTTAAAAATTTAAGTATTACTGTAGATCACAACTACCATGTGCACAGCATTTCAAAATAATCTATATTACAAGTTCCTTATATTCAGCATCAGGACAAAAACTCATTTGTTTCTTGGGTACAAATACAACTCAACATTTAGAACTTAACCTAAAAATGTTAGATCTTCTAATCACTTTTTTAAAGGCACTTTAAACGATGTTAGAGTATAAGAATAGGCAGCAAGATGCTCGTTCCTTACAGCTCCATAGAATTAAGCTCAATTCCCATATCATACACTGCATTTGTACAATCTTCAAGGTCTCCTAATGGCTGTGTGGGTTTTATCCTTGTACTCTCCTATGACTCTTCATGTCCATATGTGAAGGTGCACTTCAAGTTGTCTCAAAATGTTTTTGAGGTGTCTGAAAATGTATTTTAAATTTCTTAAGATGACCAGGATGTCAGTTTAAGATATAATTAAATGCATTTGCATTGTGTGAAAATAGATCTGATATGGATATATTGCCAAAGATATCTTACAATGAGTCACCACTTAACCAAGTAACACATGGAATCACAACTTTTCAGATCAGATTGGACCCCTCAATCTTTCATTTTCTATTTATATTCAAAAGTTGATGAATTCACAGACATCCTGGAGCATTAAGAACCACAGCAGCCAGCATGCCATTCATATTCCAATTAGGTCAAATATGTCTAACAAATTTTTTTTTTATTAATTTTGAGCATGCAGGGTACATTCCTATTCCTTGTATCAGATTTGGATCACTCACAAAATTTATTTAAACAGTTAAAAAAACAAAAAACATAATCAAGTATGAGCCAAAAATTGTAACGGAGTTCCATTAAGCTGTGGTTTGAACAAAATTAGTGTGGTGTAAGGTTGGATCTATGAGCAAAGCACCAGCAAAGCTTGGACGCAGTAAGACTGTCACCAGCACACAGCAACTGGCACGACAGACAGAGGCCTGTGTTATTTCACCAAGACCTTTTCTAATAATAGTAACAAAATAACAAAATTCTTCAAATGTAAGATAAAATTTGTTTTTATTTATTACTAGTATTTTTTTATATTGACACTAGTGCTGGGCGGTATACCGGTTCATACCAAAAAACGTTTTTTATTTTTGTTAGGATATGGATTTTTCTTTTAACGCAACACCGATTTAAATTGCCTAAACGACGTTTGGAACGTGGCGTAGCGGGAAACTGTTCAAGTGGGGACCTTTTTCACTGCTACACCGCTAAACACAGGTGTTGCGCGGGGGCTCTTTTTCACTGTTACACCGCTAAATAGGTAGTGGTAGTGTAGGTATTGCATGGTGAAAATGGACAGAGAACATTCCGAAACTGAAGCTGTAGCTGACGATAAAGTTGAACATGATGACACAGAAGAACTTTTGCCAAAAAAAAAGGAGTCACGTCTGTTGCCTGGAGATACTTTGGTTTTAAAAGGTCGGCTGTGGACCATTATGTTCAAATGTGTAAATACTGTTTTTATACTACTGGATAATACTGCAGGCCAAGTTGTACTTGTTTTATTTGTTTTTAATACAGTGTAATGTACATGGGTACTGTGTAATAGTGTGATGACATGTTGACTTTATTCTCGACATTTCCACTTTAATCTCGACGCTTATGACGAGTATAAAGTTGACATGTTGACTTTATTCTCGTAATTTGTCATTAAAGTAGAACATCGTAAACTAAACTTCATCGTAAAATGAATATTTAATTTACTAGATTTTCTCAAACCCCGTCATAAGTTATATAGCACATTAAATGCTTTGTGTTAAGTGTTCCCCGAGCCATGCTAAATTGGTACAGTGGAACCTCGGTTCATGAACGTCTCGGTACACGTACAAATCGGTTTACGACCAAAAAGTTCGCCAAACTTTTGCCTCTGTTCACGACCACACACTCGGTATACGAACAAGCCGGGTTCCCTTTCGGTTTGTACATGTTCAGTCTCTCCCTGTGCATTTCCTGTGCAGCGAGCAAGAGAGAGAGCGAGAGCGCATGACACACACACGCACATAGGCAGCGCGCGAGAGAGAGACACGCACCCACACACAGGCAGTGAGAGAGAGAGAGACACGCACACACACACAGGTAGTGAGAGAGAGATAGAGCCGCACACACACACAGGCAGAGAGAGAGAGCCGCGCACACACACACAGGCAACGCCAGAGAGAGAGAGAGCCACGCACACACACAGGAGCGTGAGAGAGAGGCGCGCACACACACACAGGCACTCCAGGCTCGCAAAAGAGAGAGAGAGAGAGCGAGCGAGCGAGAGAGGGAGGGACGCATAAGGTAGAGAAGGCTTGTTTTTGTTTTTAGTTCTGTTTACAGTGATCGGTTCGTAGCCTGCATTGTTGCAATGTTACTTTACTTGGTGGTTTATTAAATTACGGATTTTTCAAATGTTCATTTTTCCCCCTGTGCTTAAAACTCATTAAAAAAAGTGTTTTTAGCGAGCGGTTCCTAGCACTATAGCTTGAACTATTGCAGTGTTAGTTTTCTCTGTTGTTCAAGGCTTTCTCAGTGTTATTCAATGTTTTTACATTTAGTTTACTATTACGCTGTGCATTCTATGGTATAATTAACTATATTTGTGCTTAAAAATAAAAATATATATATATTTACATACAGATCGTACGGTCTGGAACGGATTAATTGTATTTACATGCAATCCTATGGGGAAAATTGCTTCGGTTCACGACCAAATTGGTTTACGACCAGAGTTTTGGAACGAATTATGGTCATGAACCGAGGTTCCACTGTACGTGCTTCTTAAACTGACTTCCTCTTGTACTCTTCCGCACAGAATACATTCACTTCATGATGTTCCTGCTCTCTGAACATTTAGAATGCTAGGATAAATACTTGATATAATTTTCATGATGAAATGCATTAAAGTATGTATTAATCATGTGGGGGCACGGTGGCGTGGAGGTTGCACTGCTGCCTCGCAGCAAGGGTGTCTCGGGTGTACCCTGCCTTGCATTTGCATGTTTTTCTGGTGGGTTTACTCGGCGTGCTTCAGTTTCCTTTGAAAATCATGTAGGATGTGGGGTTTTGTTATGCTATATTGACCCTGCTAGTGTATGTTTTGCTCGTATTCACCCTGCTATGTGCTGGCGACTTGTTCAGGGACAGGCGCAACCCTGAATGGATGGCATAATGAAACATGTATAACGAAGATATTTTTAAAGTTCTGAACACTCCGTGGGCTAAGTTTATAACTAGTTTTAATTTCACAAAGACATTTATCGTGTGGTGATTGGTTATGTGGAGAAAGAAAAAGGAAGGATAGAAACTGGGGTTTTGGTACGTCAGATAGAGACAGCATGTGTGCAATAAAGAAAGCCGCTCAGAAGAACATCCATTGCATTCTGTGTTCGTGTCTTCGACCACCAGATCACGAACCCAATATTTACACAATATTTAAGTTAAACCTTTGTGATACCCATTCATACATCCAGTTTTTTGGAGCCTCATCACACCTGCCATAAAGTTCTCTATACTGAACATACACCTGGAGACCCCTGACTGCAAGGGAGCAGCACTACCGCCTCACTACCGTGCTTGTTTAATACCTGCTTTAATGCATTTCATCATGAAAATGATATCAAGTATTTATCTTAGCATTCTAAATTTTCAGACAGCAGGAATATCATGAAGTGAATGGATTCTGTGCGTTGATCGCTGTCTCCTCTTAGTGCGGAGAAAGTCAGTTTAAGAAGCGTAATGATTAACAACTGGGTTGGGGAACATTTAACACAAAACA
Organism: Erpetoichthys calabaricus; assembly: GCF_900747795.2. Lineage (NCBI taxonomy): Eukaryota > Metazoa > Chordata > Cladistia > Polypteriformes > Polypteridae > Erpetoichthys > Erpetoichthys calabaricus. The sequence goes on along the minus strand of NC_041395.2, from coordinate 224,549,644 downwards.
TTTAATGTGCTGCATTAACTTATGACGAGGTTTGAGAAAATCTAGTAAATTAAATATTGATTTTAAGATTAAGTTTAGTTTACGACATTCTACTTTAATTATAAAATAAACTATGAGAATAAAGTGGAAATGTCGACTTTATTCTCGACATATAGTTTGTTTTTTTCTTCCCTGTGTCCGTATTTTTTCTTCTTCACCATGGCCCTAATACAATTCCGTACGGCTATACCACAAATAGCATTATAAATGCAAGTTGCAGTCCATATTAATGCAGTTTGCCTAAATGATGGTTCAGTTGGTAAAGATGTCATCACCAAGTTGCACTTGTTTTATTTTATTTTAATTTGGTGAATACTGTGTAATGCACCTGGGCTTGAAGTAATAGTGCAACTATCAGTAATAATACTATTATTTATTAGTTTAAATATTATGCAGTTTAACGATGGTAAAGTTGTTTAAAAAGTCACTTTAACATGTCAGTGGACAAAGATTGTTAACATTAACATAAAGTGTAGTTGGTTTACAAAAAAATACTTACTATTTATTCCTTTTCCAAGACATGTTCAGTGCAATACAACTTTTGACAAGCACTTCTGGATATTTTACTAAGTCTAAATGCCTCTTTTGATGGTTGAAAATATGTTATCAAAGTTATAGTTTAAGTTTTTGCAAAATGTGTTCAATAAAAAGATTCTATATTTTGACTGCATCTGTCATGCAATGTGATTCCTTCTCTTCATTAGTGCCACCCCCTTGAAAACTATCACTTTATGGGGCCATTCAAACCTGTATTAATACTTGTGTGCACATTAAAATGTTTTTTTTTTTTTACAATGTACAATGCTCTTGACAGTGGAATAGGTTATTCTTAGCCAGTAATTACAGTGGAAAATGTGGTTAACATCCATTTATGCATGGGAAAAAAATACAGTTGAATACCGTGAAACCGGGATAATTTAGAAAAATACCGTGATACAGGATTTTGGTCATACCGCCCACCCCTAATTGACACTATTCTTTGCACCACTCTGTTTAAAAAAAAATATCTGGGTAGCCCCGTGGTGCAGTTTTAGTTATGTTTCCACAACTCAGTACCTTTCATATCGGCACAAGTTTTTTTTTTTTCTTCTTCTTCTTCTTCAGGTATGCTGCTTTTCTTCTCGCATCCCAAAGTTAGATTAGCTGGTGACCCTAAATTAGTCCAGTGCAACAGTATGCGTAGTTTTAATCATAACAGACACAAAAAAACAGCATTTTCATTCTTCTGCTAGCCCACTGCAGTGCAGAGAGAGTATCACTAAGAAACATGACTGACTTCTTACTTTAATGCTGGCTTTCATTATAAAATATATAAAGCCACACAAGACACAAAAAATATAATTTATAAACAGAACATTTGTACACAGCAAAAGGGATGCCTTTTTTCAAGTTTGTAGCCCTACAATCACAATCTACAGCTGAACTCAGCCTATTGTTCACTGACATCTCATGAGATGACTTCACAAGAAAGCAAGTACCCCCCACCACACTTTCCATGGTATAATGGCTATTTACACATTTTTTTTCTTTTTTATTTAAACAAAATCACTCCTTTCAACACCACTAAATGTTTTACTAGATACAAGTTTTCATTTTCCCTTTCAACCCCTTAAATGACATCTCCCCTCCACTCGCTATGAGATATTCCTCCCCATATGCTCTAGCTTCTCTCTGCCCCGCTCTTCTCTTAATATCTACAGTAACACTGATTACTGAATACTCACCACTTAGTAAAGTGCATAAATATGTGGAAGGACTTGCACCCTGTACAAGTTTAACTCCTGTCTTCTTTTCAGTGATGCAACTCCCATGACTGCATAATGAGATTAAGACGACTTGATAATGGAGGGATGAATGGATGAACAAGCACATAAATAAGAAATGTTTTGTGACGTTTAAAAGCTGAATATAAATTAAATTCATTACAATTTGAACAGCTTGGAAGTTATCCGGCAATGTAAGACACTAAAATTACAGATGACACATGAATTCTTTAAAAAATATATATTACAGAAAAAGGAAGCATGTAAAAATATTAAAATGGTCAAAGGCAAAAATGAGGTTATATATTTAGTAGCATGGATAGACAACGGCCCTGTGTTGTACTTGGTAGACTTTAAATATCCATTCTGTGTTTTTATGTCGCTGCACTTCTAAAGGTGCACAGTATGATCTGATCAACCAACTCTCTCCTTTCTTTACAACCCTGTCCAATTTTAACTGACATTTACAACAGTTAGCTGAACTGCCCACATATAAACTCTAAAAATGTATTCTAATTAACTTATGATTAACATAAAAACCAAACAGGAAAAAAGCAGTAAGCAAGGTGTCAGACAACTACAAATCCTAGATATACAAATTATTACTGGCATAACTGCAAAAATGCTACAAATGTGTGCTGCCAATGCATGCAAGACATTAATATAATTTTCTGCAGAGAAATGTAGATATTTACCAATTGTGTAAGAGATATAATGGAAACTGCTATATAATAATAAACAATAATAATAAATTTTAATCAGAAAATAAGCAAGAAGTAAACACATATCTCCTAAGAAGAAAAATCCACACATGTCACGATAATTCTGCTTTTGTTCTATTTCTTTCCAGCAAAACAGCAAGCTTTGATATCATAAGTAGAAATTCCAGCATATTTCAGAGAGGCTGCAAATGCAGAAGACATGTGCTTATTTTTTACTGTCTCTTCAAAACTGGAACAGCTGCACATACATTACTTATTCAGTAACTCCTAGAAACAAATGTAGTAGAATAAAACGAAAAAGTCAAAAAGCCCCAAACACTTAACTCACAGAAAAGTATCATGCAGTTATTCCATATCACATTTTTCAGACAGTGGCGGGGGGGGGGGGGGGGGGTGGGGGGGGGGGGGGCGGTGGGGGGTTGGGGGGGTGGTGGTGGAGGAGCTTTGGTTTCACTTCTTAAAAGCTGACTTCATCAGGAGATAAATGACACCAATGCCCCAGCAGAAAAGAGTTCCCTGCAGAGCATGGCCCAAAAGTTCAATATCATTGCAACAAATCTGAGCCAGGAACACCACTGAAATGAATTTCAGAAAGGGACACTTGGGATCCCCACTGTTCATCTGTGATAACATCACTTTTTCTAAATGAGATAGCATTTTACCAGATGCAGCCATACAATCTGCTATTCTCTAGGGAGCCCAGTGCAACCTAATTTAGCCTACACAACACATTGCCAAAAGTTAGCAAGCACATTCAAGAGAAATATAGCCAGTTTAGTAGACATTAAATTGAATATAATCTAAACTAATTCAGTGCTGTGACTGAAGGGATACTAAATTTAATTCACCTTAAAGAGGTTTCTGAGCTGAACTGTAAAACAGCAAACACAAACTGCTAGCCAGCCTATGAGTTATATGCTTGACTAAAACTACACAAAAATACCAGAGAGTTGGAATAAAAATGTAACAAAAACAAAGCATAAGTTTTAAAGATGTTACACATCAGAATAGACCCATCTGTATTTATCACAAAATCACATAGTAAATTGGCAATAAATAAGACATACAATCATTTGAAAAAAACAAAAATAATTATCAAGCAGACTGAGCTAGAACTTGACAGAATCGAATGTGTCTTTAAAGACTAAATTAGCTCTACACAAGATATTACAATGCAAATTTACATACATATCACCACCCACAGAGCTATAAACGTATACTTTTAAAATCAAATAAATCACAGAACAAAAAACAACAAATGCAGAACCGTGTAATTTCCAGAAAAATAAAAGGAACCCCTTTGTTCAGTAATTAAATAACTGATACTGAACCAGGAGGCCTCCAACATTTACTGGATGATTTCCAAAAAGACACTTCAACAATCTGTCCTCTCTGCTTGATTTAGAGATAGTAAAGACATATCCATCTATTTCCAAACCCACTTAATTCACTTCAGGGTTGCAGGGTCATGCAGAAACCATCTTGTAAAAATGAATAGAAGGTCTAACAGCCTTAGGCATTTATCTTTTGTAGCATAAGCCCAAAGAATGAAGATAACACTTTTTGCTTTGTGTTCTTTCCCGCTCTTTTTACTGCCTACTTTCCACAACTTGGTACATTTTGTATGGCAAAAGGAGTAAAATAATTAAATGCAGTCTTTGAAGGTGAGAATGACAAAAGACCAAAATAGAAAACTATTCTAAAGGTCTCCTATTTTGGGCCCAGGACTGCAAAAAAAAAAAAAAAAAAAAACAAAAAAGGTTCAAAGCCATTAATTTAAAATAAAGGAAAACAGGTTTAGATAAGCAAATACACATCTGTAACCAAAGGGTATTGGGAAAGTAGAAAAGCTCCATATTTATGTTGATGCAGGAGCTACCATCCTGTTATAATATATTTACACACTGGGGAGACACTTCAGTCACTTGCAGATTATTTAAACAGATGAATAAAGCCGTAAAAAAAGCAATCTCATCTCCTTCACTTAAATATACAGCTACATAAGTTATTACAGCAACTTTTACACTGACCATGCCTATAGTATCAAAGGCAAGGTGCAGTGTCTTTCTAGACTCTAGTATAACAATGAATGCCCCTACATTGATAAAAATGCATATCTTCTTATATAATACACTACCATAGCTGCTTGTTTGTCTGTCCAGGATTTTAAATCACCTCTAGCTCGCAGACCTGAAATTTGGTACACATATATTAGGTGACGTTTACTGTCTGCTTTCGGGGTGATGATTGACCTCCAAGGTTATTCCTCTTTATTTTTATTTTATTGTAGAATCAACTCTCGGCAGAGGCCAGCAGGGCGGCTGTGCAGCACATGCATACGGTGCCACTCTCGTCTCTACCACCTTCGCCGTCACTTCCTCTACCTGTTCATATCTTAAATCATTCTTGAGGGAGATTGAAGACTAAAGTGCCAGCTTAAGTGAAAAATTAAATAAAATGTACGAAGTAATTGCAACACAGACACTGACTTCATCAGTTTAAACGTGAAAAGATGCCAAAAAAAGAAGAGAAGAAGAGGGCCGCTAGGGTGGAGAAAAGAAGAGCTGCTCAGGAAGCAGCAAGCGCGTCAACCTCTGAGCAAACGAATGCTCAACATACAGAGAAAAAGGATGAAAATTATAAGTCAAGTGTATTCACTGCATGTTATCGTGCAGTGCGCTGTTACTGGTAATGCATATTTTCAGTAACCATCACCAACAGATTTTCAAAGACAGATAGTAACAATGGATTCTGGAAAAATAGGGATGTAAAACCCATGACACAGTTAAACAGAGAGGGAAAAACACCTAATAGAGCATATCTTAGGGCAGAAGATGGAATGGCATCTGATAAAAAGGAAAGTCTGTTATACTACACATATAATAAAACACTAAATGATAAACCATTCTCTAACCAGTTTATTTTAGTTTAGGGTTGCGGGGTAGCCAGAACTTATCCCAACAGAAAATAAATAATTTATAAAAACATCATGCTGGCCACATGTTATTCAGCTATACAAGGAGTGTGTGCTAGAAGCATGTCAAACTAGGAAGCAATATGCACATAAACATGAAACACAAAAACAAACAAGACAGATATGCAATATGCACAGCATCACAAGACCTTACTGTCAAGTCTCGTAATTAAAGGGCATAGTATTATACCCCAAGATGCACTGCACCAAAACTCAAAACAGAATCAGCCCACAAACAATCACATATTGCTTATTTGGCAGAGTACACTGCATCTTATTCCAATTCGTAGTGAATGCAGCTCTCAGTTTTTATAGATCACTGTTTGTGCAATGGCTTCCCAATGCACATTGACAATATTTCTTATTCTGTGGTATACCAAGGAAACAAAATCAATACTTTTAATTTGCCACTATCAGACTTAAGGAGATCAATGATGGATGTCAGCAAAATGTCCTAGATTGGTAAAAAGGTCTTCCCAATACACAGAGTACAGAATGACACCATTTTCCAGAGATGACATTCCTGTAAATCCTTTTACACCAGGTATCCAAATAAATGCGCTTTGAAAAACTGAAGAAAATATTACTTGGCGTTGGGCTCTACTTTGAGATGTCATTACAAGGAGGAAGCAGCACAGGGTGGATATCAAGACCCATTTCCACATAAAATAACTATTGGAAGGGCACCCAAGCACATAAATCTGTATCAATGTACACCTGACCATTAAAACAACAGACTGGTTGAGTCTGCAGGTGATGCCAAATTAGGTGGAAAGGATAATAATGCAGAAACAGCTAAACTGTTACAGAGGAAGCAGGACAGAATACAGGCTTGGGCACATTGGTAGCAGATGAAATTTAATGTAAGCAGATTTAATGCATTACACATAGGTCCAAAAATTGTAATATTTTAAAATACCATGGTAGGTTTCAAACCTGAAAGTAACCTTTATGAGACAGACGTAAGAGTCACAACAGACTCGTCACTCTATACATGAAGACATTGGACAGAAGCGATTAAAAAGGCTAACAGGATGTTAGGTTATGTATCACAATATGTGGAGTACAATTCAATGGAGGTTATGATTTAGCCATACAAATCACTAATGAAATCTCACCTGGAGTACTTTGTACAGTTCTGGTCTCCATATTACAAAAAACAGTGCTAAAGAATGTTCAAAGAAGAACAATTAGACTGATTCCAGGACCAAGTGGAATGAGCTATGAGATAAGAGATGAACCCTTTCAGTTTAAAATGTGACAAAATCATGATGGAAATCAATACAGTGGATCCCTGCCTGCTTTGTTGAACAAGAAAACAGATTCAAGGTTGGAAACAAAAGTGTTTCTTTACACATGGACCTTAGGGATACTCAGATCTTTACATGATGCTGTTTTACTTAATCTGGGTGAATAGGAATGACAAGCTTGTTGAGCTCTAAGGCTTGTTCTCATCAAAACCGATTTAAAAAAAAAAAAAAAAACCACATCCATAGGTAGAGAGAGAACATGCAAGACCCAGGTCTCTGCAACTAAGATAAAACTGCAAACAGGCCAGAAACTCACTAAATGTGGCACTGAGTCAGCATGGGCACAGTATGGTTTATAATGGCAAGAAAAAAATGTGGTCACAAAGGGCAAAAGATAACCTTACCTTATGTAATTTTAAAATACTAATAGCTTACAAGGCCCATTATCTTGGGTTTTTGCATTAATCTGAGAACTGCAGAGGCTGACAAAATTCTGAGAGTATACTATACTTGTTAAAAAAAAAAAAGAAATTAATAATAATCTTGACTTGCTAAAAAGAGAATATCCCAAAGATGATAAATTTGTTTTCTGAGAAATAAACCTTCAAGCAAAACTAGAGGTGTGCATAATTTATATACATACTGAGGGCATCACCCTTATCTTCCAAACCAGCAACCAGCTGTGAGTTTAATGCATGAGGCAATAAATCTCTTGTGGCCAACATGCATTTCTAGAATTACTGGCAACATAAGCATAAGCAATGTGGAGTTGAGAGTGCTGCAATGCCCCCATAGTTGAGTAAGAAGAGTGTGAATGCCCTGCTGGTGAAGTGTAATTGCAAGAAATGAGAGCTGTGGAAAGCAAACGAGTCTGTCAATCTGCAAAAAAATTTCCCACATGAAAAAAATGAGCATTTTTATGTTGAGTGTAATTTGGCTTTATAATATTGTCTTATTCGACAAAAAAATGATGCATGCACTATAGTAACACATTTCCCTGATTTGCTTGATTCTAGTTTGTCCGGTTATTTAGGCATCTTTTATTATCTAATTTAATTGAACAAACAACATATGAGCTGGGATGAAGCTCAACAAGATCCAAATAAGGGGTTGCTTTTGAACATAAAAATGCTTAAAATATTAAATTACTCAGCAAAATACATAAATCATGTGTCGCAAACTAAACAAAACCAGTTCACAAGATTACTTGTAGTTAACTTGGCATAGTGGTGGCTACCAGTTACCTCTACTTTAGCACTACTCCAAGGACCTGAGCAAGTCTGGCAATCCAGTCAGTATATACATGGGGGTGTTCTCCATGACTAGGATTTTATCCTACATCCCAATAGTACTCATGTCAGGATTCATGATGACTCTAGTGATGCGTAGTAACAGCTTTGCAATGGTTAAAGATGTGAAAGGATCTGACTCCCTGTGACACTAAAGAAAAAGCAGATCTAGAAGATGGATAGATGGATGGAAGGAAGGATGGATGGATGGATGAATGGATGGAAGCAGTTCACAGTTCAATTGTGCCGATAATGGCAATTCAGTAGCACAAAAAAAAACTGCTGTTCTTTGAACTTTGAGAAACTTGGAGGTTTTTAGGTCTGTAATTGGCATGCATAAAACACAAGGAGACATAAATGTAAACATGCACTTTTTTTGGGGTGACTACCCATATTACTCCTATTTTTACACCCATGATTGATTAAATAAGGACACGTGCCTTCAGAAAATGTTAATGTCTCTGGCTTCCTAAGATGCTTAAATAAAAAGAAGAAAAAAGGTGAATATGCAAAATAGATGGATGAATATTAGATTGAAAGAAAACTGAAAGCTGTTGAAGTTATTGCTTTATTTCATAGGTTGTTTACATAACATCTGCCAGAACTCACTGTTTCCAGGGAAAAATGTGCCTGTGTTTATTCTTCTTTTCTATGGAATATATTCAACAAGCACCTGATGGCAATGATTTTTAAAACACCTGAATTTACTTTTGTATTTTACTTTTATACTTTTATATTGCAAGATATCTGACATTATAAATTACTATCCATAGATTTTTAGACATAAATGTTCATATTTCAACCATGTCCAAGGTCAAGTATTGCCAATTAAATAAAATATTAAATCAGCTCCTCACTATAAGTCAAATATTGCCAGAAGTATTGCTTGATTTTATTCAGGTTTTCTTTTTGACATCTTAAGTTAAAAAAGTGAGGGCATGCTTTGATATGATGTCTGCCGAGCAATGGAGTCCCGATATCTGTAAAATGTACCCATGCATCATGTGATGCTATTAGCATGAAATGTGGTGTAGTGGTTCAGGCTTTGGACTTCAAACCCTGAGGTTGTGGGCTCAAATCCTGCTATTGACACTGTGTGAACAAGAGCAAGTCACTGCATCTGACTGTGCTCCATGTGAAAAAACAAAAGAACTGGAACCAATTGTATTTCAAACATTGTAAGTTGCCTTGGATAAAGGTCTGTTAGTCAAAAACTAATAATAATTACTTGCCATCATTCTTTATTGAAAATATTCCTTTAAAACTGCCTTCATTTATGCTAATGTGTTACAATATATGTAAGCTAATTTCAGAACAGGTAATAGAAAGAATTTAGTTTTACACAGAAACAAAAAAAATATTGATATTTGATCACTTTGTTACCCCAGGAAATCATGATAATACAATAGATAGATAGATAGAGCGGCACGGTGGTGCAGTGGGTAGCACTGCTGCCTCGCAGTTGGGAGATCTGGGGACCTGGGTTCGCTTCCCGGGTCCTCCTTGCGTGGAGTTTGCATGTTCTCCCCGTGTCTGCGTGGGTTTCCTCTGGGCGCTCCGGTTTCCTCCCACAGTCTAAAGACATGCAGGTTAGGTGGATTGGCGTTTCTAAATTGGCCCTAGTGTGTGCTTGGTGTGTGGGTGTGTTTGTGTGTGTCCTGCGGTGGGTTGGCACCCTGCCCAGGATTGGTTCCTGCCTTGTGCCCTGTGTTGGCTGGGATTGGCTCCAGCAGACCCCTGTGACCCTGTGTTCGGATTCAGCGGGTTGGAGGATAGATAGATAGATAGATAGATAGATAGATAGATAGATAGATAGATAGATAGATAGATAGATAGAATTTACTGTAAAATATACAGTTAAGAACATTAACCTATATACTGTAATATTTATTACCTAAACAAATAAATTTAAAGTAAAATGAACTGTAAATTAAATCAAGTGAACATTAATATTTCATTTGAAATTAAACACATTAGGTCAAATGAAGTAAACAAGCTGCATAGATAGACAGATTGGTATAGGGGTGGCTAAATGCCACTGTCCATATCATCCTTTACAGATCTAGGGGTAGGGTTGTGTGTGTGTGTTTGGTCATTCATTTCTTTCTCTTCATCATACTCTGGTAGGCAAACAAGCTGTCAGCTGTGTTCACTAATAAACTACTTTGAGTGTGTTTGTGTATGTACATGCAAGAGCTTGTGTGTGCCTCCATGTATAAATACATGCATATTTAAACAGATCATATATCTCAAACCCTACTCATGCAAATGTTTGCAAATCAATAGGCCAGTCTGCTCCATTTAGTCCTATGACTAAATAAAGCACATTGCAAAAAAAAAAAAAAAAAAAAAAAAAAAACTGGTTAAATGAAACAGTTTCTATGTCAGTTATCATTGGACATGCAAGAGTACACAATGGTAAAAAGAGATAGGCATCCCAAAGTTAACTGAATTTTAGAGGCACAGTGCAGTCCACGTGACTCTACAGTGCTCAACAGAATAAACCAAAAGTATGGCAAAAATTAAATCGGCCAATTTTGAGTCGTTGTAATATTCCATTGAGTTCACATTTCTCTGTAAACATTTACAAGATTCTGATTATTTACATAAAACATTTACCAAATTTCATATAATCTCTGTAGGTTTATAAGGTTATTATTGCATATACATTCATATATGTGACATGCACGCAGCTCTGCCACACTACAGGTCAGGCTTCAACAGCGCCTTCGTGGCCCCATCACTCAGTAGAGCATCAGTCAGCCATAGAAAACTCATCACTACGACAACGAGTTTGCTCACAGCTCTCTGCGCAGATTATTTGTCGGGGGGATATTTTAATTCGGCCAATAACCTGACCCAGTTTCTCTTTGTCCCCTTCTCCTCCATGACGATCTGATCCCAATCACGGATCCGCAGCCGCAGGACCAACCTGAGGAGGAGGATTATCAGTGCCTGGTCTGAAGGAGGGATTCAAGGCAGAATGACTAATGAAGTCACTAGTCACTGCTTGCTTGCTGTGTTTGTGTGTTATAGAGTGATAGCTCCCGTCTCAATATAAATGCTTGCTGCTCCTGCTTGAGGTTGTTAATAAAGCTGATCTTCTGAATATTGTGACTCAGCCTAATGTTTTTAGGGTGTGAGACAGTGACTCACGCGTCACAATATATATTCACAATATATATTCAGACATCATATATAAACAAAAGACGTGTGTGTGTGTGTGTGTGTTTGGAGCAGTGCACTCTGCAAATGCTCAGCCACGAATTCTACAGAAGATGTAGAAGCTTAAACAAGTGTAACTTGTACTTGGTGAGATGGTGCTTGCATGCATCTAACTTCTCATTCAACCCCAGCAGACAAACTCAGCTTTTTTACATTCACACAACAAGCTACCATACATTTGCCTAAGACAAGCGCCAGCCTGTGCCACACCTACATGTCCATCTCAGACAAGATATGACCTGTCCCAGCCCACTTAGCTGATTATGTTTTGATTTTGTTTCTTCTGAGTTACTATTGTAAAGAAAATTGAACAGCATACTTTGTATATGAGCTTAAATGATTGATTGCTGCAAAGCAAAGATGACACATTTTCATACACCATCAATTTTCAATTTAGTCAATCTTTTATTACTCAACTCATTCCTCACCTTGCTCATAGATTAACACAAAACACTTGCAAAGGATCACTATTACCATGTGAGAAAATGCAGAAGAAATACGATTCATTCAACCTTCCACAATCACACAAAATATATTGTTACAGAAGCTTCCAACAGAATCCCTTTATTGCTGAACATGCATTACTTATACACAGCTTCGTTATACATAAATCAACACCTTAAATTGTTTTTACTGTTGTTTCATGCTTTGCAAATATTGCTTAGTAATATGAAGAAAAATAAATAAAATTGGATCCAAAAAGTACTTTAACAAGTTTTTATGCAACATATATATTAGTATCAAGCTGTTAAGTATGCAGATATTTGAGGGTGCACTTACAAATGAAAACATTTGCCTTCTCAGCCCGAGACTGTATTCAGAAGGATATGCTTCCTAACATCCTTCACGCTGCTGTTCTCTTTCCATTTCAATTTTTTCTCCCCATTACAGCGTTTCTCGTCTTCAAAGCCTGCAGCACTAATTACTCCCTGCTGGCTCGCTCAGTCATCATTTCAAAACTGCAGGAAGCACTGGTCTTCCCTCTGGAGTCCCTTTGGACAGATCACAACAGAGAGAGGGAAAATCCCCTGATTCCCATCTTTCAACATATGAATCTCCTTGTACCTGACAGCTTAGGGGCTCTCCTTTGTCACTATGTCAGAAATCAAAGTGAAAATTCCAGTGTAGAGCCAAGAGATTACAACCTGTTTTATCATTCCTAATGACAGGTCACCCCAGGACATGCTTATTTATTACATGGAACCATACAGTATGCAAGCAAAGCTACCATCTTAATTGTGATAGAAATGAAAACTAAGGTGATGCACCAAAATTAATTCCTTATAAAAGTGATTTCTTACCATTACTTTTCCACTAATTTTTTACTTGATTGATATAACTATGTAAGGAATAAAATTACTTTTGCAATTTATTAAGAAGATATGATTAATAACTTGATTGTATTTTGCCTGTAACCATGTTAGAGCACTATAAGCCTCAGTGAAAAATAACATCAGATCACGATGAACAAAATATTCAAGTAGAAAATCTATACGAAGTAATACTGTGCAATTCATTGAGAACAAAATGATGTAATCAATGGAAACCAAAATCACCAACCCATTGATTGACTGATGAATTCAACATCACACTAAAAATCAAAGTAAAAAATTGAAATCATAGGCTGATCTAACTTGTGTGAATTTCATTGTGGCATCTCATAGTGTGACTCAGTAGATCGTATAGCCCCCACGTGCCTGTATGCACTCCTGCCAATATCTAGGCATGCTCCTAATGAGATGGCAGATTGTGTCCTGGAGATCTCCTCCCTCACCTGAATCAGGGCATCAGTGAGCTCCTTGACAGTCTGTGGTGCTACTTGGCGGCACTGGATGCACCAAGGTCCTCAATTAAATCCTGGTCTGGGTATTGACTGGCCCAGTCAATAGCATCAATGCCTTCATCATCCCAGAACTGCCTGGACACTCTAGCCAAATTAGGCTAGGCACTGCCCTGAACCAGGAAGAACCCAGGTCCCACTGCACCAGCATAAGGTCTGACAATGACTCTGAGGATTTCATCCTGGTACCTAACAGCAGACAGAAATAGCACGTGGAGGTCTGTTCAACCGTCCAAGGATATGACTCCTTAGACCATCCCTGGCCCACCACTAAACCGGTCATGCTGGATGATGTTCATCACGGTGTCTCCAGACTCTTTCACGTCTGTCACATGTGTTCAGTGTGAACCTGCTCTCAACTGTGAAGAGAATGGTGCACCAATGGTGGAGCTGCCAACTGTGGTATTCTTTGGCAAATATAGTTCGATCTGCATGGTGAAGGGCTGTGCGCACAGATCCCACTAGAGGATGTTGGGCCTCATGGAGTCTGATAGTTTGGTCAGAAACATGCATACCAGTAGCCAGCTGGAGGTCATTTTGTAGGGCTCTGGCAGTGCTCCTCCTGTTCCTTTTCGCAAAAAGGATCCAATAGAGATCCTGCTGCTGGGTTGCTACCCTTCTACGGCCCTTGTCAGCTCTCCTTGTGTAACGGCCTGTCCCCAGGTATCTCCTCCATGCCCTTGAGACTGTGCTGGGAGATACAGCAAACTTTCTTGTGATGGCATGTATGGATGTGCCATCCTGTAGGAGATGGACTACCTGTGCAACCTGAATCAGTTGCAGGTCTCACCTCATGCTACCAGTAGTGACAAGGACACTAGCAAAATGCAAAACTACAGATGAATCAGTCAGGAAGGATAAAGAGGGAGCAATTATCTGTGGCCACCTACATAACCATTACCTTTTTGGGGGTTGTCTTGCTATTGCCTCTCCAGTGTACCTGTGGTCACTTTCATTTGATTCACAATTGCTTATGCTTCCTAACTGGACAGATTGACATCCCTTAAAGCTTAACTGACTTGGTGTTAGACGGTGGAAAATTAAGTGTTTCTTCATTTTTTTTACTAGTGTATATTATATAAATAAATAAATTCAGTCATTCATACACTTATTTCTATTTTAATTATCCCATCATAGATAGATAGACAGATAAAGTCAAAGGGAGCCAAAGCTTTTCAGGCACAAAGGAGGAGTGAATCCTAGATGGACAGTGTTAATCAGTGGATATGCAAGAAAACCAACTACGACATCAGTACAGACTTAATTTCATACAGCGTTCTTAACACGGCATACCAACACAAGACTCTTTACAAAGCAAATAAGGGGAAATTAAAGGGAAGAGAAAATATAACATCATATAGTACATGATAAATAATAATGAAACAATTTTAAGACATCAACATAGGTAACAATGAACTGATAGTTGACAGAACTAATGAGGCAAAATGAAATGAAACTCAGGAGAATAAGGATTTGCAAAACAGGTAGAAAAGAGACGAACTGGAGAATAAAGTTACACATATAGCTGATTACAATGAAGGAGAGAATAGGTGAGCCTTTAAAAGTGATTTGAATGAGTCTGCTGAATAAGCTTCAGAAAGTGACCTAGGAAGAGCAAAGCTAAATGTGTGGTGGCTGAAACAGATTGACCCTGAATTGCCCCCAAAGCAAACTCACATGTTCTCTTTTGTGTGGGTATCTTTAAGACACTACAGTGTCCTCCCATAGATTAAAGGCACTAGATTCAGTATACTGACTACTTTATATTTGCCAGTGATATTGTGAAACCCAAAAATATTATACTATGCTCTTTTTTGACTGCCCATTTCAAAGACACACAGGGATATCTGTTTGCTAGTGCTTATCTATACTAATAAAAGGCAAAGCCCTCACTGACTGACTCACTCATCACAAATTCTCCAACTTCCCGTGTAGGTAGAAGGCTGAAATTTGGCAGGCTCATTCCTTACAGCTTACTTACAAAAGTTAGGCAGGTTTCATTTCGAAATTCAAAGCGTAATGGTCATAACTGGAACATATTTTTTGTCCATACACTGTAATGGAGGAGGCGGAGTCACGTATCGCGTCATCACGCCTCCTACGTAATCACGTGAACTAAAAACAAGGAAGAGATTTACAGCACGAGTCGCACGCGGGAACGAAGGTAAATGACGTTAATTTTTGACTGTCTTTTAATACTGTGTAAGCATACATATTAACACATGTGCAATTAAACGTGTGCATTTACGGGGTGATTTCTCAGGCTTAAAAGCTCACCTTTTATCAAACGCGGGAACAAAGGTAACTGACGTTGTTCACTGTCTTTTAATACTGTGTAACCATACATATTAACACATGTCCAATTAAACGTGTGCATTTACGGGGTGATTTCTCAGGCTTAAAAGCTCGCCTTTTACTAAAAAGGTAAATGCAAAACTATTTTCAATCAGTTTATTGAAACGCTCCTGTTAAGGATTGCAATAACATATTCGCGAGATAAAAGAACGAAGTAGGGGGAAATGGAGGAACAGCCGCAAACAGCGAAGAGCAAAAAATAAATTAAACAATTGAGAACGGAGCGAGTTAAGCATACAAGCATGTTCATAAGGGAAACAAACCACGGTGTAAAACGTAAGTTTAAATAAAGTTTATAGAAACGCTCCCGCTGCGGATTGCAATAACATATTCGCGAGATAAAAGTTTAATGAGAAGACACGAGGTATAAACGAACCACACGCCGTGGCGCAACGTTAGGGGCAACAGTTTCAACCATTCTATGATCTGCTTCTCGCAACTGAAAGACGGCACATGGCGGATGTTAGCCGACTTGCTGACCGCAACGTTAGGGGCTTCAAGTATGGCGCTGACGCCACATCTCAGTGCCAACACTTTGCAGACTGTACTTAAAAGACACGCCCTCCTCACTGGACAGTTAAAAACACCAATCAAACTAATGATGACATCAAGTATTACCCAATCAAAAGTAGGAAAGGAGGCATCTTCATAAAATGCGTGTAGGATGATTTGCATGAGACGCTGCTTTAAAAAAAAAATGATACAAAAAATATGGGATAAATCCCGTCCAGTATTGATTCAAAACGGGACGCGCAATTTCATTCTGAAACGCGGCACGATTCCGTATTTTAAAGGACGGGTGGCAACCCTACAGTGCCAGGTAACCACCCATACAATCAGATTGTGATTCAGACTGGGAATGCAATGAATGTAATTACCCCGATCTACATACAAGGCGAAAGTCTTGCAACATTCAAAGATCATGGTTTGGGATAATTAGTACTTATTAAGTACAACATTGAACATAAAAGAGCTTATGAAGCCTTGAACCGAAAAAAGCAAGATCTCAGAGATCGTAAAAAAAAAAAAGGAGGTAATGTCGTTTTACTCGCTGTAGATTTTAGTCAAACATTAACAGTTATTCCACGAGGGAGACCAGCAGATGAACTCAACGCGTGTTTAAAATCCATGCTTCTCCCATGGTCAGTTATATGTCGCGTGTTCTCGGGTAGGTACACCAAAAAATGTATACATTTAAGCATGTAATGGGCAAAGAAAAAATGAGGTATACCCGAAGGCACTGCAGTAGTACTCAATGTAACTTTACTTCTTAAATGTTAATGTTTTACTGTTTAATAATTTATACGCTTCTTATATATTGTTGAAATTCTTTTATCAAAATACCAGTGACAGCGCAATGCACAATAACATGGAGTGAATACACCATACGCATCCGCCCACGGCCGCCCTGGTGTGCGCAGATAGGAGTTGATTCTAAAATAAAATAAACATAAAAAGAGTAATACATTCATCACCCATAAAGCGGATAGCAGACGTGACGTATTATATGTGTACCACATTTCAAGTCAATACGTGAAATGGTTTGCAAGCTACATGTGATTTAAAATCCTGGACAGACCAACGAAAAGCCACGGTAGCAAATTATAGAAGAAGATTTTACTGTTTAATAATTTATATTTATATGAAATGTGCTTCTTATATATTACTTCATATTCTCATATGATAATGATGTTAATGTTGTTTATATTGATTTCTATGTTATTGTAAGTGCATCTATGTGTGTATATGTATGTATGTATGTGTGTGTGTATATATATATATATATATATATATATATAAAAAATATATATATAAAAAATATATGTGTATATGTATATATAATATATCTGTATATGTGTGTATATGTGTGTGTATATGTGTATATGTATATATATATATGACAGCAACACTCATAACAATGACAACACAATTACATTGACAATCATGTTACGTTATTTTTAAAATGTTTCCTTTACTTTTTCATAACCTCTTTAACACACTACTTCTCCGCTGCGAAGCGCGGGTATTTTGCTAGTTTTATAGTATAAAATAAAAATTTGAACAGAAAATGTGTTCTACATATTGGGACAGAACTGCTGTATGTGTGCATTTATTACTAGTATTTAATTACAGGAGTTTTAAAGGTCAATTAGATTGGCCAAATTTCAAAATTGTCAACTTGCTCCATTCATCCAGGAAGCTGGCTCATTTAAACTGTCTAAATATATATAAATTGTCTATCCAGGACAAGATCTGTCAATAGGTTCCCACCTCACTTGGTCATATGTTCTGGAAATGCTCAAAATTAATGGGATAACATCTTTTCACTGGAAAGAAAATCATAACCTTTAAAAGCAGTATCTGGAATAACAACAGAATGGATAATATACTATAAAAATATGTTTACTACATTGTTTGCAAAAAGACTTTCTCAACATGGAAGAATCCTAAACCACATTCCTTAACTTGATAGAAAAGTTATATGTTTTACATCATCTTAAATAGGAAAACATCAAATTCTCTTTTTCTGTGAAACACATCAAGAGTTGTCCAGAATTCTTGGCAAGAATTCATTAATTTCCAGGTTTTTCCCCTAATCTTTGCTGATGCTTAATACATGAGAAACCACACTGGACTAACTTATCATACACCTCTCTCTGATTTGAGTAGAGGACGGAAACTTAATCATTATGACAGATTTCTTTTTTGTTTGTTTTGGAACCTCTGACTGAATTGTGTTGTTGTATGTATTTGTTCTCTTAAATCAAAGCACTACAAATGTAGCATGGTATGAAAATAAATGATTTGGGATTGGGGGGGGGGGGGGTTGGGGGGCGGTGGTCCATCAAAATCCGGGTCAGCTTTATCTTTATAAATGGGAAGACTAAAGACAAATTGAATTTTCTATTAAAGAAGAGTCATCGATCAATTTTATAGAATGTGTTCACCACCAGGCAGCACTTTCATCATACAATGGGAGTAGAGCAAAATTAATCTTGCAAACATAAACCAGAAAAGGCAGAGGGACTGATGAATCCCTGCATATTTCTTATAGCATTTATTCAGAGAGGAATATATACAACAAGCAGCCAATCAGAATCAAAAGGTGGGCACATTAACATAAAGCATCCCACCATTGATACAATAAATATATGAATAATTAATAATATTGTGATACATTATAAATGCCATTCTCTGTCACTTTGCAGGAAATTAGCCACTAATGCTGCATTTTACCAAAGGATTTTTCAAATTTAGTCTGCTGTTGTCATACCACAGTGTGTAGCACTGCACTGCTGCTTTACAGCTCTAGGAATCTAGATTTATCTCCCAGTCTGCCCACTGTACATGCAAAGTTTACACATTCCCCTAAAAACCCTAAAAACATCTTAAGCACTCCAGAGCTCCCCAGCATCCCACTAGCAACTTTTAATTGGACCCATATAAGTAAGTATACATAAGTAAATGAATGTACTCCGCAAAAGACTGGTGTCCCATTTAGACATTGTTTCCAGCTTTTCACGCAAAATTACCAGAGCAAACCCTACCTTTTCACAAATCTGTATTAAAGAAAAATTGGGCTGAGAAAATGAATGGATGTACAGGCAAGCGGCACTATGTTCCCTCAATGGTTCTATCAACCGGAACTGCATGGGTTTACTGTACCATTGTGTACACAGGATATGGATTTAAACTTGACACAGTCACTTATGATACTTCCTCTTCTGCCTTTAGTCAAAATGAGACCAGACCAGAAATAAGAATGGTGACCTTGCCTAGATTACAGTAAGTCACTGTCTCCTAGATGAAGACAAAGACATAAGATAGTACATTGGTGTCATCTGATTCTGTAAATCTCTTTCTATTTTTTGCCATCACCAGGCTAGAGAGACTATTAAACAGGGTTGCCACTTAGTACCCTAACTATCAATAATTTCCTTTTCAAAGTACATAATTCAGAGAAATCAGCATACAGGTGGAGGGAAATCATAAATGACCGTTTAACCATTTATGCTTTGTGGGCTACACTAATACAAGCTTGCACTAATAAAAAATAAGCAGGTTTATATTAAACACACTCTAAATAAAATAATCAGTGACATTGTAAAACTAATTTATCTTACAAAATAAGCTTATTTTTGTTCAAAAAGTTAAAAAAAAAAAAAACAACTTTATACTCCTAGACCTTTCATGCCCCATGAGCCAGCACAAATTCTTATGTTTGGGCAAAGTAGTTGCTAAATTTAGTTTTTAGACAAAATACGCTAGACCTGATTACACACGGACACTGGCTATCCTCTTTTTATAATATAATTCTTTTGGGGCTGTCTACATCACAAATCAGTGGATAATGCTGCTTCAGAACTTCATTTTTTTTTTTTTTGTCACAAATTTTTGATGGAGTTTGTTGGGTGCAGAAGTACACTGATTGGCACTGTTGTGGTTCCTGGTGGTATGGTGTAGGACATGGGAGGGTTGGTGAATGATTTAGAATTTGTATCAAATAAGGATTCCTTCTCATTCTGGCATGTGGATTCCCCTTTGATTTTATTTATATAAAAAATACCATAATCAGTAGAACCATCTTTAATAGAACAGTTAATGAATATGATCATAAGTGCACATCTCTCTATTATAATAAAAAACTCCTGGGACGAGATGAGACTTTTTAGCCTGGGACGAGACGTGACTTTTTCAGAAAGATACTTTCACGTCCCGTGAGACGAGACTTTGTGCCAAGGGATTTAACTACGCCTGGGGCCAGAAATAAAAGACAAAGTGTAGATGACAAAGTAAAAAATCGTAAAGCATTCAAAAACGTTGGTCTGATACACTGCAGATCAGGTTAGAGATAATGAAAGTACTAAAATTCAAATGTCTCAAAAAAATGATAGTAAAGATCACATTAGCGCAAGCAAATGGAAAGTATTACTCTGTGAACTAACGGAACAGCGAAAAAGAGACCAAATATATTGTTTGGATTTAAACTTTAAGTTGGAGACTTGTAGATCGTCTAATTCATGTTGCCATCAGGGAAAAGTAGTGTTTCTTCCCAATGAAGAGGCGTATCCATAAGAATTAAAAGATTTGTTGTTTGGTGAAAGTGAAATCCACATACGCGAGCAGCAGAGACGCAACGTGGCTGGCGCGTAGCACAGGCAAGGGGGTTGATGATAGAAGCGAGCAGGGGGCAAAGCTCCCTAAGCTAGCCAAAAACACAAGGATTATAATGGGTGCTGCATGTAATAATGTTAAAGAAATATATTTTTAAATGTTCCATATCCACTACAGTGGGGAAGCAATTGTCCCCTCCAAGATATCCTTTGTAATTTGACTTTAGCTGGGGTAATACTTTGTAAAATTAGTTAAATCTGCAATTTTGATATTCACATTCAGCATGAACGTGTATATACTAGCCTAAAAAGACTGAAGAACAGTCGTAGACTACTAAGCACTGTTGTAAGTCGCTCTGGATAAGAGCGTCTGCTAAATGTTATAAATGTAAATGTAAATATACATTCATTTAGACTAAGGTGGGAAATTTCTCATTTAGTAAGGCTGAAAAAGACACCACGTCCCATTTAGTAAGCATGTGTTGACGGCATATGCACTCAAAATTGTTCTTTATATGCCAACATTTAACCATTATAGCTGCAGGGAATTAAATACCCTGTAGCTGGAATAAAATATATTATTCCTGTGAATATCTGAGCATTAAATGAACAGAATAGAGACTATTTTAAGCTCACTGGCTAGTTCAGTTGGTTTGTTTTACATTTATAAGTGTTATGGATATGCAGTTAGTCTTCCCTTTTATAAGCTTAATACATTCCTAGTCACCATTAATTTCAACAGACAAAAAAACATATGCTTTCCTAAGTCCCAAAATTGTACCAGAAAAAGTCCCAGAATTATATTTCCCAGCAAACCAAACACATGATACTCATTGTTTAGATTCTGAATATTAGTTTATTAATAAAACAAATTTAAAAAGGCCATCAATATCATATTCAACAAACCAATTGAAAATGAAGACAACAAGCAGGCGTGGTGGCAACATCAATGCTGTGGGCTGGTTTGAGTGGGAGGGCATCATAGAAGAAAATGATGACGTGTAAGACGCACAGAATTTTGAATACCAGAGCTGGATCATTATGTCTTTTTCCTCTTCTTGTATCTGTTCCATTGCAACAGAAGGCAGAGAGACCAGAAGCTGAAAACGATGACGCAGATGCAGATGCAGCAGCAGGAATGGCATCAACAAGTAAATTAGATGCACAAAAAACTATAATATGCTGGTCGTCTTGGCTTCTTGTACCTTTCTTTCATACAGCTTTCAATACCATTCAGTAGAAGATGTAACAATGATTTTTATAACTGAAGAAGACGACTCATACCTTGCAAAACTCACAACTCATGTACTTGTATCACGGGGGATACTTGGTTTTGTTGTGTACTTCCCTTTGGGTCTCCCAGATAAAACTGGCAATTCAAATAAAATGTATAAATGATACAAAGCAGTGTAAGTAAATCTGGGAAGCACAGATATGAATTTTATTGGAAGAAGGTTTTTTTTTTTTTTTTTTTTTTTTTTTAAGGAGTTTAAGGAGAAATCTTGGTTTACTCGGAGAGGTCCAAAACAGGTTATCTTTTACCATTTTCCCAGCGGACACAAAGACTACTTCTGATCAAGGCAAAGAGTTAAATTACACAATCTTTCTGAGATGGAGACACATAATAGAAAAATTCTAAAATAAATATTACTTTGGTCAAAATTATTAAATTATATATAATAAAATTATTAGCCGTCCAATTGAATGAACTGCCGGACATCCTCCTGTACAATGCTGGCTTTGTTTGCGCTTTCTGATTATTTCAGTTCCACCAACAGTGTGTCTCAGCAGGATGCATATTTTCGCATGAGAGGAGAATCTCAAGTTTGGAGAGCCCCAGCTGGCAAAAACCACAGGAGTATGCATGTCTACATTACGTAATTACACTTTCAGACATTCACAAACACAGAAACCCTCACACATGGCATTAGCGCTAAATCTATCCATTGTATATTTGCCACATGCTCTTCGCAATCTTTAAATAAAAATCAGCTTTACTAATAAAAAAAATACTTTTTCTTCTAGTTTATCATTAATGCTTTTATAGCCATGTTGCTACTCTGTCAGCTTCAATAACATTTGGCAAGAACAGCCTAGAAATAAAAAAGGTAAAACAGAAAACTTTCCATTTTCAGTGACTCAGAAATAGTTATGAATAAAGTTCAAACAATATGACTTGCAGCACTTTAATGTTTTCTTCTTTTTTTGGTTTGTAACTGATCAGTTGGATTGTGTATGTCTTGTTAAAAATGTGAGCACCAAGCATGCACAAAACTGGGAGGTCAGTCTTTTTCTTTTTTTTTTTTTACATAGAGTGCGCCATTGGGTAGTATTGGGGCAACTTAAAATTGAAAAAGCAGATTTTATCTTCAACAGGGATTACTTCTTTTATTTTCTCTGCTGATTCAACATATCACTATCACATTATTTGAACACAGTAAACGGGTAAGGTGAAAAATGCAAAACCATCATCACAATGAGGTACTGTTACAATAAAATGTTTTAAAAAAAAACTGTACACATAAACATAAAAGAATGTCACAAATAACAAACAGCAGCAATGAGAATGCCATCTTAAAAATGAATATAAGTACAAGCCATCTGCCTGTCTTACCCCATTTACTCAAACAATACTAAGAGAGCAGCAAAAGTATGAAAAAAATAATTACTTTAGAAAATAAAAAAAAACACACACAGGAAGGGATAAATAAGGAAAACAAAAATGTTCCAGCTGCTGTGGTCTACTTTACAAGTCACTGTAAAGTCATTTATTTTACCTCCCAATTACTACTCTAAAACACTTCCCTCTACTGCCCCATCTCTTTCAAACACTGTTTCTTCATCCTGCTATCAAGCCTTACAAGGCTGAATCTCTATTTTCTTAAAGGAGCATTACAGTCCAAACACTCACAGTCATATTGTACATTGCCCACTCCTAGAATATCATTGTAAATTCCGGACTGATTGTTCACTAGCATCCTGAGGCAAGATTGCATATTTTCACCTCCATTACAACTCGGCCTCTCTAGGTCCCCTGTACATTTCATTTTCAGAACACCACACACAGCAGCAGCTACAGCTCCCTGGCAGTCCATGTTTCCCATACTGGCAGGAGTTCAATTACTTTTAACTTTCTTTCCTCTTTTAATAGATTTTCAAAGGGACTTTGCCTTGGCCATGTTGTTGATACTCTTGTCTCTGGCAACCTTACACATGCACTACATCCTTCCAAATGACTTTCAGTAAGATAAACAAGCTAGTTGTGATAAAATGCATACTTTTAACATTTTGAACAGTAATTTCTATTTAATTATAAAGAAATAAAATGTGCCTGGTGTTTGCACAATATTATCATAGTATATGAACAACTTTGATTTTTGTCTTAAATCCTAGGGACAGGCACTATGAATGAGTCCAAGAGGTGAGAAGTATACAATACATACAAGGCAGCAATGTGGTTAACATCTTTCAAAATCACACTCCATTCGATCTCAGATTGTTCCCAACAATTTCAAAATTGTCAATTTCTGCACTGGACTAATTTTTAATGTAACAAATTTTAGAAAAGAAAACGCTTTAATAGCTTTTTTAATAGTTTTTTATGTAATTGATTCCCTTGATTAGTTAAAGTACTCAATATCACCTTAAGTGCAATACTTTATCATTGCTTAAGATATTGACTTTTTTTTATACACATCAAAAAATCCATTTCAATGAAGATAATTCAAACTTTTTAGCTTTTAAATTATTTCTGCTTAAAGCGAGTAATGAAAGAAATGAAGTTTCATCTTTACAATATGACAGTTGCATACAAAATTAAACCTATGATTACCATAAGCATGCATTTTCCAACTGTGTATAGGTTTGATCACAACATACTGTATATCAAGCCAAAAATAAATTACAGTATAAAAATGTTTCTGACCAAAATACTTTTCAAAGCTATGCATTTCATTCATACATTAATACAGAAACACACCAAATTACATGTCCAGCCAATATTCTTCATGTTGACATTAATATTTTAAAAAGTGTCTCCATATCTAAAAAACCTCTAGGTCTAAAACCTGCAAATGGTTGCTATCATATGGTGAATCACCCAGTCCCCTCTGCTTGATCTGCAATCTTGTGGATGCTTGTTGAGCAGCAAGCTGCTGAGGTTGCATTTTCATTTCAGTAAAAGAAGCCTGTTCTGTTCTTTCCTTTTTTTCATGATGATGTGACCTGAATCTTTATTAGTCTGCTCTATTTCTATATTTTGTTATTGTAAGTGGAGGTAAATTATTTAACATCCACAAGTCAAAAAGGAAATTACACCTTTAATTCAAACATTATAGAAACATTTGCTGGACTCTCACAGGGTGCACTCTGCAGACATTATACACATATCAGATAGAGTGATAGATGGATTTTTTTGCCGTTTCTTTCAGTGGCACAAGGAGGTAACTACACTTGTGTCCTTGTAAAATGTGTAAAATTAAAAAAAAAAAATTATATATATATATATATATATATATATATATATATATATGTGTGTGTGTGTGTGTATTTATATATCTGTATAAATAAAAATGTAAATGTTCGTTTGTTCAAAATCTTAAATCAGAAAGTTCTTCACCGATTGCTTTGAAATTTTGACACAACATTGCATTCGAATACGCGCGTGTTTTTATATACCTACTATTATATAGATGTCACACCTGTGACACGTGACAGGTAAAAACATGCTTTTTTTGAAAAACAGCGCCATCAGGTAAAAACATGCTTTTTTTTGAAAAACAGTGCCATCTGTTGGACGTAAAAGGAACACACGCTATACTAAATATTTTACTATTCCATTTCAATGTTTCGATAGTACTAGGGTGTTGTACCGTGTTAGCCATTATGAATGTAGAGAAAAGCCAAGCAAAATGACACCTTTTATTGGCTAACTAAAAAGATTACAATATGCAAGCTTTCGAGGCAACTCAGGCCCCTTCTTCAGGCAAGATGTAATGTTTCGATCAAATACATTTGTAAGTACGTGAATAAAGGCAGCAACATGGCAGTTTTTGGCGTGCAACCAGAAAAAAGTGATAGGAATGCGGTCATACATATCGATGAAATTGCACAGTATCAGGCTGGAAGATACATAAGCAGCAATGAAGCTGTATGGCGAATTCTTTCATTTCCCATACATGAACGAAGTCCAGCTGTTGTTCATTTAGCAGTACATCTAGAAAACGGCCAACGCGTTTATTTCACAGCTGCAAATGTGCAACAAATAGCCCTGAATCCACCGGCTACAACATTAACTGCTTTCCTCACGTTATGTCAAAATGACGCGTTTGCGAAAACACTATTGTATTCGGAAGTGCCTAAATATTACACATGGAATGCGAGTAGAAAATCATTTGAACAACGCAAACGAGGAGAGCGAGTTGACAGACAACCTGGCATATTCAAAGAAACTACGATAGGCAGACTGTACACCGTGCATCCCAATCAAGATGAATGCTTCTTTCTTCGCATGCTGTTGGTAAATGTGCCCGGTCCAACATCTTTCCAGCAATTGAGAATTGTCAACGGCGTTACATATGCCACTTTCCGCAGTGCATGTCAAGCTCTGAATTTATTGGAGAACGACCGACGCTGGGATGTATGCATTAATGACGCGTGCAACACGTCACATCCAAATCAAATTCGTGCATTGTTTGCAATCATATTGACCGCCTGCTCTCCTTCATCTCCAACAGAGTTATGGAGAAATATAAATCACACATGGCTGAAGATATTTTCCGTCGAATACGCAAGGAAAATTAAAATATGAACATGGATTTCACAGCAGAAATCTACAACGAAGTGTTGATAGTGATTGAAGATTTGTGCTTAGAAATCGCGAACAAAGTTCTCAATCAATTGGGAATGCCATCACCGAATCAATCTGCTGCTGCTTCGTTCGATGTAGAATTGCGTCGTGAACAAAATTACAACACAGATCTTTTGTCGTATGTGCAATCAAATATTCCTAAGCTAACGCTTGAGCAAAAAGGCATTTACGATCAAATAATGCAAACTGTCAATAACGGGGTTGGAGAAATCTTCTTCTTAGATGCGCCAGGAGGAACTGGTAAAACATTCCTAATTAGATTGATTCTGGCAGCAATTCGATCCCAAAATGGCATAGCCTTAGCTCTTGCATCGTCCGGAATAGCTGTGACATTGCTACCAGGTGGAAGAGCTGCTCATTCCGCTTTGAAATTGCCATTGAACATGCAATTCATTGAAACCCCCACGTGCAACATTTCCAAAGCATCTGGCATAGGAAAAGTATTGCAGAAATGCAAACTTATTGTTTGGGATGAATGCACAATGGCGCACAAAAAAATCGCTCGAGGCTCTTGATCGATCATTGCAAGATTTGCGTGGAAACATCAGTCCATTAAGAGATTGCAATTCCCAATTCGATTGCCGTTTGCAATCACCATCAACAAAGCTCAGGGCCAATCTTTAGAATTGTGCTGTTTAGATCTAGACACGGATTGCTTCTCACATGGACAATTATATGTTGCATGTTCTAGAGTCGGCAAACCAGACAATTTCTAAAGCTGTACAGACAATGGAACAACAAAAAATATTGTATACCCACAAGCATTGTGAAATTAAACATATTAGAAATGTGCGCTCTCTCTTTTCTTTCTTTTCCATTTAACCAGACTGAGCCACAGCAACGCGTGGCCGGATACAGCTAATTATATATATATATATATATATATATATATATTCAAATCCTCTGTAACAGCAAGGTTAAAAAATGCTGCTACAGTAAGCTTTACAAACTTCTTCCTTGAAAGAAGAGAAGTATATGTGTAATACACATGGGTGTGGGCCATCCCATATTCAGTCTGAAGCCAAATTGTAGGCTTCACAGTAAGTGAACACAGACTGCCTGCCTTATAAGGCATCAAACCTTTCCCACTCATTTTGAAACTTAAAAAAAAAAAAAAAAAGAACTGCATAATTTTTCTATGGGGTCAGCAGGCAAATACTTAAATAGCATGAGTTAATAAAAGGGCTCTTTCAGAATCATGTCTCAAAAGAAAACAAGCATAGGCTACAGTCCGTTTTTAAACTTTCGTGCGCCTGAGAAAGCAAAGGCAGTAAATGGAAACTTCTCTCTCTCCACCCTTCTATTTTCCTCTTTCCAGACTAAGCAGGCAAAGCAAACAGTACAAGTACACTGTTCAAACTAGCCCACATTACTCACAATACACATTACTAGAGTTCCAGACCTTCTCCACTTGTACAAAGAGACAAAAATTTATCATAATTATTTGCAATATAACATTGTTTGTACACAACAAATTCAATAAACTGAGCACAAGCCACAAAACATTTTGCTGTGCTTGAAAGAATAAAAAAAGGGTTTTTTTTTTGTTGTTTTTTTTTAAACAATTTACATTTGAAATTAGTGATCCCAAATAACCTACCAAAACACTATGTGCTCTCTATGAATAAACATCTACCACACCTTGGGACTAAATCCCAAATTAATGTATCCTAGAAGTCTCAAGGGATATCGTTAGTCACATAATTATTCATTTATTTTATTAACACCTCCCATCTGTAACCTATGATTATAAGTTACAGATAGGAGGCAACAATAATAGTGCAAATGATTAAAAAATACAGATTAGATTAACTGGAATATATCTGAATTTGGCTTCAACCTATTTTAGTCCATGAACAAGAATTTTTTTTTTTTTTATTCACACTACTGCTACAAACGTAATCACACTGAATCATAAGTTCAGTTTTAAGATTCTGATAAAAAGCAGTCGTACAACAATTTTAAACAGGAAGAACCCCAAACAATTTCCCACCACTGATGAATTCTTATGTATACCCTATGGCAAAGGACATTTGGTGTGAGGTGACTTACATATCATTAGACAAATAAAAATATATAATAATCCAATAGTTTGTTCTTCAACCATGTATTAATTATAATTAACACTGATGAGTCAAAACATCATGAGCACTCCCATATGAAGCGAATTACGTCAAGTATCTCGTAACCACAGTGCACGTCCATGTCAGAGGACAGGCTGACATTACATGTCTATGTCTTGAATGCAGAAGATATGAGCAGATGTAAAGATCCGTGTGACTTTTACAAAAGCTAAATTGTTATGCCCAGACAGCTGGATGTTAGCATTCCTGAAATGGCAAGGCTTGTGGGGTGCTCCAGTCAGCTGAGTACTTACTGACAGTGGTCCATCGAGGAAAAAAAAAACAAACCACCAACAGTGAGTTATGTATCCAACACTCGTCAATGTAAAATGTCTTGTACAAACCAACTGAAGGGCTATTGTAGCACAAATAGTAGATAATTTTAATGATGGTTATCGAAGTAATGTGTCACGATACACAGCGCATCAAACCCTGTTACGCAAGAGACTGCATAGTCCCAGACCAGTCAGAGTGCCCAAGCAAGCATCAAAACAGAACCTTGCAACAATAGTAGGACATAGCCTGACATGTTGAATCTTGTTTTCAGTTGCGTCATGTACCTCATTTACACTGTGGGAAGAAAGACAGGCTGGTGAGGAGAGTGTGATGCTTTGGGCAAAGTTCTGCTAGGAATCCCTATATCTGGACATGCACATGGGCATTCATTTCATATATATCACCTGCCTAATCACTGCTGCAGACCAGGTACACCATTCTTAGCAATGGTATTCCCCGACTGAATGATTTGAGGAATATGATGAAAAGAAAGTGTTGCCCTGGCCTCCAAATTCCCCATTTTCAATACAAGGATCTGTGGGAAGTCTGATCCATGACGACTACACCTTGCAACTTACAGGACAAGAGAATCTGCTGCTAACATTCTGATACCAGATACCACGAATGAATGAGCAAAAGCATATTAGGCAGGGGGTCATAATGTTTTTGGGTCATCAATATATATGTTTCAAATAACAATGGGGTCAATTTAAAGAATCAGGGGTTGATTACGATCCAGTTTCTTGACCCAAAGATGACTTGATGTCACTGGTGTGAGTGCTGATTTTGGCAATATTTCCAAATAGAACAGACAGGGAAACAGGCTTTCACATGGAGTAACAAAAAATAATAATAAAAATAATAATAATTCTTTGCATTTATATAGCGCTTTTCTCACTACTCAAAGCGCTCAGCAATTGCAGGTTAAGGGCCTTGCTCAAGGGCCCAACAGAGCAGAGTCCCTATTGGCATTTACAGGATTCGAACCGGCAACCTTCCGATTGCCAGTGCAGATCCCTAGCCTCAGAGCCACCACTCTGCCTGTAATGTGAACACGATATTAAAAACAAAACATATTAAATAAATATTCGGTTGACTTTTTCTTTCTAATATTGTAACTGTAAGCCAGGGAAAAAACAATATTATCTCATTGTCCAAATCCTAACTGTCAATGAACATATGCCTGGTGAAAGTGCAAAAAAGTCACTCAGTAGTGTAGTTTTGGGTTTTTTTGTTAGACTAGGGGGCTTCGCCCCCTGCTCACTTTGCTCGCCAACCCCCTCCAGCCTGCGCTACGCGCCAGCCACTTCGTGTCTCTGCTGCTCACGTATGTGGATTTCACTTTCACCAAACAACAAATCTTTTAATTCTCGTGGATACGCCTCTTCATTGGGAAGAAACACTACTTTTCCCTGATGGCAACACGAATTACACGATCTACAAGTCTCCGACTTAAAGTTCAAATACGAACAAAATATTCGATCTCTTTTCACTGTTCTGTTATTTCACCAAGTAATAATTTCTGTTTGTTTGCGATAATGTGATCTTTACTATCATTTTTTTGAGACATTCGAAATTTAGTACATTCATTATCTCTAACCTGCTCTGCATGTGTATCGCATGTTTTTTAATTCTTTACGACATTCTACTTTGCCATCTACTCTTTGTCTTTTATTTCTGGCCCCAAGCATGGTTAAATCTCTTGGCACAAAGTCTCATCTCGCGGGACGTTAAAGTATCTCTCTGAAAAAGTCTCGTCCCATCCCAGGGTTTTTCTATTATAATAGACATTTTCTTGGGTTAGGAGCACAAGCAGCTTACCCCTCATAAATACAGAACCATTTTATCAGTAAAACAGCAAGATGTTTGAATAAACTTGTACTCCACTTGTTATAACTGTGATGTTCATAAGTGTTTGGTGACTGAAAATCACTGTACTACAACTGTCAAAGGTGGACTAAATCTCTTATGAATGCACACACAATTATGCAAAGTGCAGTGTTGTTTATTCTTAGATGGGGTTATATATATATAATAAAAAAGCAAAACGTTGTAAGCCTTACGGATCAAGAGTCCTGGTTTTGAATTACATTCACAGTCCATCACATCATTTTTTTTCTCTGGGCATTTTGGTTCTTCTACCCCATGTCCAAGATGTACAAATTTAGTTTACTGACAACTTCAAAATGTCTCCATGCTAGAGTGAATGAGTGCTTAATGGGCCATGCAATGGACAGAGGCCGTTTAGGGTTGGTGCCTGTCTTGCATTTGATGCTGCCAAGATAGGGTTGAATATCCACAAACCTTAATTGGATTAAGCATATTGCGTTACATTGTTTTTTAAATTCAAATGATGAATTAAATCTTAATTAAACAAATTTACAACTATACTGAGAAGAAACGAGTTAAAATTATATATAGCCAGGTAATCAAATGAACACATTCACATTGAATTCTCCAAAGACAATCCCCTGGGCATAATGCTGAGTGATAATACTGTATAATAATAGTAATTACTGAATATTTCAAACTAAGTTTTTTAGTCTAGAGGGGGTGCATGGAACTGATTTTTTTTTCATTTTTAACCCACTCCCACCCACACTGCAATGCTTTCACCCCCTCCTCTCTCGCTTAAACACTTAAGTCCTATCAGCAGTACCGAAATTGCATCTCACTCCATGAAGTATTAAGGCAGTTTGTGCAAGGCCCAAGGGATTTCAGCTGAGATGCATGTATCTAAATGTCAATCAAGTGCTGCATTGAGCAAAATGGTTTCTCAGAAAGAGTTATAGTATGATCAAATATCTTGACAAATTATACCCATACATTTTTCATTTTTTTAATATGTTTAATTTCACCTCTCATTTTTTTTTATTTTGAAAAATCAGCTTATAATGCTGTATTGTTTTATACATGCTAATACGTAAACAAATCATAGTTTAAATGGCAGCTGTTTGTTTCATATCACTATTTTAATTAAGAAGTCATTTATGTACTCTACAATAGAAAAATACTGTATATTGTAATAATTTTCCCTATCATTCAAAAAATATTTTTTCTCATTATAACTGTTTTTGATTATATCATCCACAAAAAATGATACGTGATCTGCAAATCATCACTTACCAACCAGAGTGAATCTTCTAGCCAAACAGTGCCTGTGCATCCCTGCCTAGCAGCTCCTGCTCAGATAGCGTTTTTTTAGCACAGGCTACATTGTATCCTGGCACAGAGAATCTTAAACCCAGAGATAGTGGACATACATATACGTATTTCTAACAAAAAACTTGCAAATGAAAAATTTTACTTCATTGTTCACACTACATGATGTTAATATGTTGCACCTATTTTATTGTTTCCATTAAATTAAATTTAAAACATTTTCTTTTATCGTTTTAGTTGATTAAGATAAAGTGTTGCCTTAAAGTCTGATAAATATATAGATACACTGTAACATGATGGTTGTTATGGCAATGGCCAAAAGGTCTTCAAAATCTAGATTTAGATTTATTTCATTTATGACAATATTTGTAATTACATATTACACCATAACCATAGAATAAAAGGAGCTACTCCTCTCAGGCTTTTCTTAAGAACCTATTCATACTTTCCACATAGATCCACACTTATGGCAGGCAACCAAACTCTTCTGGAATGCTGTCTGTGTACCTTCATACATGTGCTGCAAATAACAAAAACAGAGGATTCTGCCCCAGTTTCCTTGCATGCTTTTGCTGTTTGCATTGATGCCGTCTTCAATATCAGTCATTTGCATTTGATCATGTCCAGAAAGCACATACCAATCACTAATTCTTTACCAAATAAAATCTGCAGTCTCAGCTTAAATCCAATATTTTACTGATAGTATTTCACATCAGGGAGGTAATTACTCATAAGTTTTCTGCTGTATGATGCATTTTTGCTCACAGGGGCTAACCTGTTTTAGAAAGGGGCCCATTCCTGTCTTTTGAGGAGGCAGTTGAAAGAAACAAGCTCTTGCAAGCTCATCCATAGGGCTGTCACCTTATCTTCCTTTTGCAAGTTAGTGAGCAGAACTGAATGATTTCACACCATGAGCAGTTTTCCTGTGTCGTCATCTGTCACATTTTTGGGAACATTTGGCAGCAAGTCCTGTGATTTCAACACGTTTTTTTGTATATGCTGGCAACAGAATGTGCACTTTATGTCTGCTTAAATATGTGGGAGCCCTGGCAGCTAACAGGTTGGACATGTGACTGAATCCCAACTGTTCCGATATGACTCTATTTTTAAACACAAACACATAAAACGGCAGTCAGTAACATAAAGACACAATTTAAGTGACAGTTTCACCTATTTTTTTTCCTCATATAAGTAAATGCATAAATAAAAACCCTTACCCTTACATAATTTTTTCTCTCTATTTAGGTAAGGATTGATCTTTTAATCAGCAACATTTATTAATTGATCAAGTAGAGTCTACTATCGTTTATTAAATTTGATCTAAGTTTAAATCCCTATGTACATCAAAAGAGAGTGCTCTTGATGAATTGTGTGCAAAGCTCTATTTTAGGTTAGGCACAGAAGCAAACTAGCCCAATATGCTAAAGATGGTATTTTCTAATCAAAGGTAGATAACATTACTGCTACTTCAAGCACAATGAATTAGAGTACATTAATGCATTCCATGTTTGTTTTATGCTAGAATGCTTTACAACCATACTTTTTCCTAAGGTCTCAAATATTCAGAAAAGATTTGCAAATTAATCTTGATATTTTTAAGAAAACTGAACAATAATGACTGAAAAGAAGAATGCAAATGTTTAGCAGATATAGTCAGGTATCAATGGCTGTGATGTTGCCATTAGGCCATTAAATCAACATGATTAAACAAGTGAAACTGGCAAAAATTCAGTCTTAGTCTAACAAGATGAGAAGAGGCAGCTCTGATTCAATGCATTATCAAGGAAAAACACACCAGCATTTGCAGCTTATATGTCAAAGACAACTTTAGTCAGAAGAAAAAGGCAAATGATTTTTATGACTTTACAAGCCAATAAATTATTATAATTAAAAGCAAATGTAATGAGAATTTTGGCTTTGATAGGGTTAACATTTATGGAACAGAAGATGATTAAAAAATGTTAAAGTGAAATAATTGGGGAAAGCACTATAAAATGAAAAAAAATGACAGTACAATGCACAAAGTTTTAAGAGCTCAACAATGAACAGGTGTATTCCCTGCCTTATTTTCTCTCAAAGGAGAGTAGCAAGCAGAACAGACAAGATTTCATTGCCCAAGAGGCTAAGCTGATGACTGGGACTGCAAGAAGCATTCTGTGCCGCAGTGATTTCCTAGGCAATATTCAGGAATTGGCTCCTACAACACACCATCAGTCTGTGCAGAGAGACACTCGCAGCACTTAAAATGCAAAACAGGTTGCCTTCTGACAAAAAATATAGAACATTGAATATAATACTGCAGAGACTTCTTACTCATAAAGATGAAGAAAACATGCAGTTACATACTACGATTATATCAATCAGTTACAGTCATGTGAACATGCTTGATTTTAAAAGTAAAAGAGAGTAAACAAGAAAAAGGATGGTTCAATGCTTAAATCTGAAGTGTAGCCACCACTTAAGGTCCAGTAATCAATATGTATAATCATGAAATTGATAAATAAAAAAGAAAATATCAACACAACAATGCAGCCACTCTAAAAATGAAATAAAATTATATATAAGATAGCACTTTAGATGTAAAATTCACCAGTGAAAATGCAAGCTATTTACAGGAAATTTTAAGTTAAATGCTGCTAAGAGTAAAGCTCTAAGGATATGGACATTGCAGAACTTCTATTTATTCATGTATGTTTATTATAATTTATTTGTTAAAATAAAAAGTAAGCAATAGTGGAACCTTAATATTGCATTGCATTTTAATTGAAAAACACAATTCTAATGTGTAAAAACATTTATGTACTGTATATGATGCTATCATCTAATAACCATGACAATCATATTTGGCCCACCCTGAAAGGCATACAGCCAAACTTAAAGGACCAAAAAAAAATCCATAATCAACATACCACTTGGCATAACATTCTCAAACCAGCTTAATTCAAATTAGGATCATCAGAGATTATCTGGGTATCACAGAGCAAAAGGCTGGAAACAGCCCTGGAACAGGGATCCGGTCTATCACAGGGATCACTCACTCACACACATACTCTCACAATGGGCCGGTATGGAATCATCAATCAACCTAACCAGCAATCTTTAGGGGAGTACCTAGGGGAAAACCCATACACGTGCCCCCAGGAAAAACATGCCAACACCCTTTGGACAACAACCAGGCACAGGATTCAAACCCAGCATCCTTGTTTCATGAGGTAGCAGGGCTACCCACTGTGTCGTTGTTCACCTCATTAAATATATTTGTTACAATTATTTTGAAAAAAATTATCAAATAGACCTTTTAGCATGCAAAAGCGCTTTATAAAATCTGGATGCAAGCTGTTAAGTTTCTACAAATAGTTGTTTTTAGGCCCAAATAAATGCTATGAGGGAAATAATGTTGTGAGGACTTCAGGTTAATCTCTCAAATAATATAACTGAAGGTTACATATTCTTGTTCACATTTTTTAATATGAGCTTCCCATTGTCTAGAATTAATAAATTACCAACATTCATAAGTCATGATTAAATGTATAATAGTAAAGTACACGGCGTTTCTGTGGCCTGCGGAAGCAGTCGTTATTTCTAATTAGACTATTATTGATAACATAGTCATAATAAAAAAAAATTGCCAACACAGAGGTTGAGTTTTTGCACCTCTGATTTATATTACATAAAACTTGGTGATACACAATGCAGTACAGCTAAATTATGTTATAGCTAATCATAATTAACTCACTATTTTCTCTGAAATAAGTTGAAACTGACGAAAGTATTTGGTATTCAAACCCTATTCACTTTTGTAAATACATTTTGGGGTTGTTCCTCAGTATTTACAGTCTGGTCTTCAATTTCAAATTCCAGTTATAATTGTATCAATTTCACTATTTTCTCCTATATACTCCTACTTTTATTAGACCTCTCTTCATTATCTTGCAATCTATTCAATAGGAGGTTACTCTATTTAGGCACAATTACAGCAAAGCAACCATTCACCCACCAAAGGAAATCCGCTGGCACAATATCCTTTAAACTTTGAAAGTCCTTCTTTTCTTATTTGGGTCTATGTATCCAGTGCCTCAGAATTACAAAATAGGATTAAGAATTTGTCCTCGCTCACCTCCCAGTGCCCTGATCCATCTTCCACTGTGCCGTGCAGTGTCTCTTTGTAGAATGCAAAGTTCAGCATAGTAGTGAGACATTTTGGTGTCACTAACTCATCCAGCCCTCTCTGTCTTCAGGATAATATGCAGGCTACTCAAGTACAGTTTGCACCCATGAACTACCTTTGTGTTGATAATGTGATATCATTTGTGATTTACATATGTCTGCTCATCCACACTTGGGGCAATGATCTTTATGTATGTGCCAATTTGCATGAACGCAGCTTGTTTTAACATTACCTTACGTGGAGTAATGGATAAAATGACAAAATCTGTATTATTATTTTGCACATTGTAAGCTGTTTAAAGTCTGATGCAAAAAAAAAAAGGTTTTGACACATATCAGAAGTTGTACTTTACAATGTTACACTTTCATTTTAACTCATAGACCATGGCTTCTCCATGTAGATGTATGATCATGTAACTTATAAAATTTGTGATGAATATTATTTCATCTCTGCCAAATCGATCTCTTTTCATGAGATCATTGTTATCCAGCATTTCAAAAACAATCAGTCTTTCCTAAGATGTGCGTGCTGAACTCTGACTGAACACCATCTTCTACAGGCTCATAGCATGTCAAGACAATTCCAATGCTTTCCTAAATTCCAGTGGGGATAGGAGTAGCTTCCTAAACTGGGAAAACTGAAAAAAAAGTTATTACTTCCACTCCTCAGGGTTCGTTTATACTTCACGCTCAGAACGCGTATGCGCTCGCATCATGGCTGACACCGTTCTGAGCGTTCATTTGATGCATCCTCTGAGCAGGTCCTCAGAAATTAACGCGACGTGTGTGCGAGTTGCAGTACCAGCAAAAAGTCGGGGGGTGCAGTGTGGTAAAAGTTGGAATGTGACATCAGAGTTTACTATCTACATGTGACAGAAAGCCGCTTTTGCGGATCCTACAAGATCGGTGTGCGCGCTTCAATATTTGATAAATGGTTCGATGTGGTGAAGCAAAATGCCAACATACAGATGTATTCGTGGTGCTTTTATATTCAAGCGTCGCATATTCCCGATCGTAATGACACGATACGTTTTAAAAGTCTCACATACCGTCTTCTGTGCCATTTTTTTTTTCTAGGGCTTTCTCTGCTCCTGACAGCAGCGGATCGCCAGCAACAGATCGCCTCACTGAGCACATTAAATGTATGATATTCCAACTCTCTGCACATCTAGAATCCTTAGATTTATACTTGATACCACTTTCAAGATGAAAAGCATTAAAGTATGTATATTACATTTTACAGATAAATCGGTAATTTCGTTTAAATAATGAATACTGTTAATAATTACACACATGGGGGTGACACAGTGGCGGAGCGTTAGCACTGCTGTCTTGCAGGGAGTCACGTCGCTGATATTCCCTGCCTGGAGTTTACATGTTTTCCTGCTGGGTTTCCTCAGTGTGCTCCAGTTTCCTTCCAAAGATATGAAGATTTGGTGCCGCTAAAATGACGCTAGTGTATTTGTGTGCTTGCATTCACCTTGCGATGAGCCGAGGCCTCGTCCAGGGATTGTTTCTCACTTGTGCCCAATGCTTGCTGGAATGGATACATCCCAGGATTTAATCAATAAACATCCTTTTCAGAGATATTGCGGTAAGGTGTCATCGGAATTTAATGGGTGTTCCAGGCAATTCACAACACAGCAAAGCCAAACGTTCTCACCATGATAATATCTTGCACTGCCACCTGATGGATTCCTCCAGATGTACGCACGCAAGTATAAACACTACAACGCTTGCGTAGCAGGAGCATCTGCTGCAGCATGCGTCGCGTGAAGTATAAACCCGGCCTAAGAGTAGATCCAAAACTGCCCTCACTCTAAATTTTTTGAGCCAGTTAGGATTGTTTTTGTTCTTTGAGACATTTGTTCTTTGAGACATTTGATAATTTCAGACACTGGTCCATGCTCATGCAGGTTCATGTGGCAGTACATATCTCCCTCTGTCCAGGTCACCTCAAAGTCAATCCAGAGACGCTTTCAGGTTTGAATAGGATTGGTGATGTGGGAGGAGAATGGGTAGCTTATTTTTATAAATATATAGGTCTATATTAGTTCTGCTTTCATCTGTTTATGAAACCTATGTTATAATGAATTTCTATGACTTTCTCTTTTTTTTTTTTTTTTTAAATAACGTATTATTGATCAGTAAATGAGATAAAAAGCAACCATACTATATTGTGTTGAGATAATTTACCTGCTTTAACTTTAAATAAAAATACAGAGATTGAGATTTTGTTCTAACTTTAATAAAGAAAAATGTTTAGCCTGGGAATTTGTGTATACAATTCAAAGGCAACAAATTCAGATGAGTAAAACGTTAGTGTATGGTAATGCTCCACTGCAATACTAGCTCAAAAGACAAATATAAATCAAAGCACCCTGCTTTTATATTGACTGTAGAAAAAAGCCTGTTGACTCTTGTAAGCATACATGTGCCATGTCAACTGCAGTGTTTGTACATAAGCGGTCATGAAGAGACATGCCAGCATATTCTTAGCACAATATAACTACCTCAAACTTATGCCTTGATTCATTTTAAAAGGTGTGTGCTATAAAACAGGCTCAGATATTTAAGTATCAAATCTACAGCACATTTAAGGTCATAGAAAGCAAAGGGTTCCAGAAAAGTGTATGGCCACAACTAAATTACTAAAATGTTGCTGTATCATAAACCGTATAAAGGAAAACTTTAATGTCACATTAAAATGTTCAGATGTTATTTACATCTACTGTATAAGCAAGCTTTGCAGTCAAACTGTCCATTCCACAGTATATATAATTTGCATTACTGATGATTTAATACTATACTTGGGATAGTATTAGGACACAATAAATTTGGATTTTTGAATGTTTCAAATTTTTAAGTATTGTAATTCAATTTTGTAATATACTGCAATTTATTATTCATTTTTTATCTTACTAAAGTTAAAGCTGAAATCATATCCCTTTAGACAGAAATGACACATTCAATTGTCATTTTATTTAACTTTACTCTGCACACACCGTGGAGTGTTGCAATATTGTAAAGATCTGTTATTGCACACCATTTCTAATATTTATTCTGCCTTAGACTATTTGTATTTTTGAATGGTCTGCTTGTATGGTCATTGTTAAGACTGACAGACAAGTATCTGCTTCTTAAGCATACCTTTTTGCTATGTATTTTGGACAAATTTTACTACCCCAGTCTCTGCTCCAGAGTCTAAATTTGTGCTTAAAACAAACTTGTAAATGCTTTTCGGTACCCTAAAAGTATTGCTGTGCTCCCGATCTAACTCCATTTTATTCTTCCACCTGAGATCCCAGACATACTGTTGTTGCACTTCTAAGATAGATCATTAGTGCTTAGCATCAATCTTAGAAAGTAAAAGCTGCATTTCTTTCTCATTAAAGAAAATGTAAAATAATCAACACATTTCTGATGTTACTTTTGTTGCTATATTGGCTTCAAAAATTACAATTATAAGCAGTCTTTTAAATGTCAGCAATGACCATTTCAGCTATTCCAACATATATTTTTAATACAGTCTGCATCATAGGTGGCTGCTAACTTGACACAATGTGTATAAATAATACAGAGTAATATTAGGTAAAGTGACCTATATTAGGTTTTTGCTATAACTGTAAAATAAACAGTTGAGTATAATCATGTATGCTACTGTTTGACTGTATGTTACAGTCCACAGCAGTTACCTGGCACCTAGAACTGTGAAGGAACAAGTCAGGTCATGCAGACCCATCTATACACAAAATAAAAAACAAAAAAAGCTTCACCATTCAAAACTGTACATCGTACCCAAAATAATTTCTATTTTTGATATATGAATCTATATTTTTGACCAATATGACATCTCTACATTTAAGAAAAACCCTTGACTTTGTTTATATCATTTAAATATTTTCATTGTTAAATAATCAACAGTAAAACTTGGAATACTCAGTTATTTACATAAAACAAAGTGATAGATTCTCTAATTTCAGCTCTGAGTAAGTCCATGTGAAAGGTGCACCTCATTCATTTTGCTTGTAAATCTTTGTAACAACTTTCATGAATTTTGGCCAATCAGCAAAGGAGCAAATAAAACATCTGCAGATGACTGAATGATGCAGGCTAATGCTAACAATTCCAACAGAGGATTTTTTGTTTTCCTGTTTACTCTTCAATTTCATCAGTTTTTGTACATAGAAAATTCTAAATTCTGTATGAATTCGCTTTTTAGGGCTCACTGGAGCTGGAGAGTGCATCCTACTTTGTAGTGTGCCAAAGTTCTAATATATGAAAATGTTTGCAACATTACAATGAAGTGTGTAAAGACTAAAATAAACCAACGAGATCCACATAAATATGAACAAAGTGAATATGAATATTTGTGGTACACTGTTTACCTCCTAACAAGGAATACATTCTGCTATGCAAACACAAAACCTATTGCTCCACTTTGTCACTGACATGGTACAACAAATATTAACTCTGTTGCATAAATTCCTACAATAAACTGACATATTTGTTCTCATGTATCAAAACTTAAAATGTTATAATACTGGACACAATTGATTTTTGCCCCATCTCTAGTAATTATCCTTGGAGTTTTGGTGAGAGTTACATTTTCTCACTTAAAAGGATGGCCAGTTTGTGCCCCGTTATTGATGGAATTCACAATGTAAATCTCAGGTTAGGACAATGTCAATGGGATTTGGGCTTTCCGAGTACTTTTATATCCCTATACAAGACAACAATAACCTTATTACAGAGATAGTTTGATACCAAGATTTTTTCTAAATACATATTAAAAATCTTTTTTACTATCAAATACCTACAGACAAAGATTCCAGCATTCTCCTTCAGAATATTTTGGTATTACACTGAACTCACAGCTCTTTAAATGATGGTGATTTGTGACTCATCCAACTCTATAGATAGAAAAAGCAGCATCAAGCCATTACATTCCCACAACAATCCTAGGCTCTATCTAGAGAGCATTCTTTCAATATCTACAGGATCACCCAGATATTTCTTTGCAATATTAATATATGTAGAGATGTTTTTATTTGGGGCGGCACGGTGGCGCAGTGGGTAGCGCTGCTGCCTCGCAGTTGGGAGACCTGGGGACCCGGGTTCGCTTCCTGGGTCCTCCCTGCGTGGAGTTTGCATGTTCTCCCCGTGTCTGCGTGGGTTTCCTCCGGGCGCTCCGGTTTCCTCCCACAGTCCAAAGACATGCAGGTTAGGTGGATTGGCGATTCTAAATTGGCCCTAGTGTGTGCTTGGTGTGCGGGTGTGTTTGTGTGTGTCCTGCGGTGGGTTGGCACCCTGCCCGGGATTGGTTCCTGCCTTGTGCCCTGTGTTGGCTGGGATTGGCTATAGCAGACCCCCGTGACCCTGTGTTCGGATTCAGCGGGTTGGAAAATGGATGGATGGATGTTTTTATTTGAGCAATTGTTTTCTCTTGGATGTTAACACATGGATACTGTGGTTATTTTTCTTACAACATAAGCTTAAGCAAGTACATAGTTCACCAATATGGTGTCCATTTAAAGGCATCCTCCTTCTATCAACAAAACTCCATTCACTCTCAAATTTCAAAACGACATTCATCCTGTGACAGTATGTCCATGCTCTCTGCAGCAAAACTCAATCCTCCTTCCTACATTTTTTAAATGCCATTCATCCTCTAACCTCTAACAAAAAAATGCATCCACATTCCACTGTTGAAAAAGTACCATCCTCCTTCCTACCTCGGACAAGAAAACAAGAAAAATGCAAACTGGGCACTCCAGAAGAGTGTGTGGCACCTGTCAATCATTTTACACAGGTTTATAAAACAGCATAAAGCACAACGGTCACAATGTAAAAGAAAATTTAAATGCTAAATAAATAAATACATCCAAATCCAATAAGTCAATCCATCCATCTTCTAACTTGCTTGTCTAATAGATTCCCAAATCATAAATTCTACATTGTATGCTTGTAGGCATTTGTGCATTTGGGCTTTGTGAAGGACAGGCACCCTGTCTAGGCTTGTGCCTAAAGATAGTGGGATTGGTTACAGCTACCCCAAGCTTCCATCCTCAATTGGGTAAAGCAGGCATAATAACATTATGCTTTTTTAAAATGTGGTGCTTGTCACTTTTTCACTACCATAAATTAGATAACTGAGTTAGACTTTTATTCATTTAACATTCTCTTATACAAATGTAACTTATTGTAGCATGTTGAGAAGAGTACTGTTTATATGAGTGTTTTTACTATATACCCAATTACAGTTGGCAATTGCTTAGCTATGTTTTAAACTTAAAAGGGATTCACCTCCTTTACTGACATATAAGAATATTTTTTTTTTCTAAAATTATTCAAAAAGTTTAAAAAATGTATCACCATCCTAAAATGTGCAATGAGCTACTTCAATTTCTAATGATGAAGTAAAACGAGCAATGCTTTAAATAACAAGGAAGTAAATGTCATCATTTTACATTTTAAATCATTTATGATGTGCAAAACTGAGATTATAAAAATGGATAGTACAAATAACATTACACAAGCAAACCTCCATAAGGTGTAATTAAGCTCCAACGTGGAAGAGTTTTAAAGATGAAAACCTTAAAGGGAATGAACACAATTGGCTTTCTAAAATGTATTCATGCCTGCATAAAAATGATTGACGGATACCCAGCTTGTGTTTTCTCATTTTTTATGTCTGAAGTAGGAGGGAGGAGAGATGTTCAACCTCTTTTTTATGACTCTGCATACATATCTTCAGTTCAACAAACTTTGGAACAAGTACTAGTTCTCAACCTTGGCAGCTTCCTGATCAACACTTCTGGAATTCTGACTCTGGCTTTCAGTCAGTGAATTTACATACACACACAAAAAAACGATTTAGGTGTGT
This sequence comes from Erpetoichthys calabaricus, assembly GCF_900747795.2. Taxonomy (NCBI): domain Eukaryota; kingdom Metazoa; phylum Chordata; class Cladistia; order Polypteriformes; family Polypteridae; genus Erpetoichthys; species Erpetoichthys calabaricus. Next base: position 224,506,590 of record NC_041395.2, on the reverse strand, counting down.
AACCCAGTTCATGCAGAAACCCGGTTTCTTGAAAACCTCTGTTTACATGTACAAGTAAGCTTTTGGAGTTCTCTTTTGGCAACGATAAAACGTCACTAAACGTCAATTTCAGCTGCTGTGAATCCAAACACAATCATTAAGCCTGTGATAATTTTCTTGTTCTTAATAAATACATTTTGTCCTTCATGTGCATTGAAATAAATAACATCCAAGCCCCTTTTACATCTTCAACCAGAGTCATGAATGATTAGCAGTATGAAAACTAACCACTGCCTCACCCAATCACACTGTATCAACATATCTATAGCAAAAGGTTGGATTCAAACTAAACTGACACTTTATTGATATGTTTGTGTTAGTCAAATTGCACACTGCTCACGCTTCTGTTTGGCTGTATAAATTGAGCCCTGCAAAGGATTTGTGTTTTTTGACTTGCACTCAGTGTTGCTGGGATAATAATAAAAAAGGTATTTTTACTTCAGTAAAGTAAGTATTATATTAGGTTACTTGTTTCTTTAAAAAGTAACTGTACTAGGTAATGCAAGTTCATTTAACATGTTACCCCAAATACTGCTTCTGAGATTTTGCTGCTGAGCTTAGCACTGTACGTTCAAGCTCACCGACTTAAATTTTGACATTTCTGAAATATAGAGACACAATATTTCAGCCAGGAGAAGGAATACTGCACTCACCTGAGCTTCTGCCTCAAGAAATTTATCTTTGTGGAAATTTCTAATGTCTTCTACCTGTGGATGCTGAAAGTGCAAGTGAAGCTAACACATGTGTATGCGGACAGAATTCAGCAGACATGCACAAACTACAAAATCCTTTTTTTTTTTAGTGTTAACTTAGTTAAGAGTATACATGGCCAGAAAACCAGGTTACCTGCAGAGAACTCTGTATGTTTTAACCTGATTTCTCGAAACGAAATAAGGGCTTTACATAGCATTTTAGAAACCAGGTTTCTGTGAATAACTGGGTAATTAAAGTTGATTTATACACACTGATTGATATAAAAGAAAAAAAACTGAATCAGGTTACTTACCAGAACATTCTTAAGGTATCCTATATGTGTAAAAGAAGCCAATCAAAAATACAGCAAGCAGTATTGAAAACTAAGAGTTCCATGAGTTAAGGTGATTGTATGCATGGTGGCACACTAGAAACTAATGAGATGGTGGTAGATTTACTGGAGGAGCAACTGTATTACAACTATTCAATCTTACTGTAAAACTACTGTTCGCTCTAACATGGCAGTGAACCACATGTGCAATCACAATGCCACACACTATGAGGAAGCTTATCTGTCTCAAAATCAGAGGTAAATGGATGAACAAAATACATTTTCTCAGGAAAAGAAAGTTTTCAGTGAAGGGCATCCCAAACATTCATAGCCAGAGATAATCTTAACGGTTAGAGTTGCTGTCTTAATAAGTAATATGGCACATTCAGAACAATGACGTATGTGATTTTATAATGATTTTATAAATCCTGATACCTAAATTCTTTAACTACAATTACATACAGACAGACAAATAGATACAGCTTTATTTGTTCCCAGGAGGAAAGCTGGCTTTTTACAGAAGCTCTTCAAATAAATAAATATATAACTGTGTAGATAAGTAAGTAAATAAATATATAATATACATATAAATACACTTTGGTCTGAACACACACCAAAATTACTATAAAGCAAGAAAAAAGTAAGAAACGTTCTGTTTTGGTTGTCACAGTCAAAGTGAGGCACTATGCAGACATATTGCTATTGGTATAAAGGAACCCCAGTAGCTTTTCTTGAGAGGATACCTTTTAGTTTCTCCATGCAAGCATAACAATCTCCAAAACACCCAATTGAAGTCTACACTGAATATAAAATTCAGAAACTGATAAAGTGATACATTGATTTTTCGCCATCATATAGTTCATTTAATCTCGTTAACCTGACAATAACAGCATTTTAATTCTGTGATAGCGCTGGTGTTTTTCATCTTTCACAATGACTTATCCATGATTAAAAGTCACATATTTTAATAAACTAAAACAAAGAAATATGTTGATTATGGAGTCAAACCTTAACATAACAGAGGTTAGTTAAAATAGATTTCTTTTTTTTTTGTTAAAAATCGGCAAAAAAAAGCAGAAAAAATTAGGCGTCATTTAAAAGTGAGTGCAAGGCACTATAAACAACAAGTGCACCAAGAGTTTCAAAATTATTTGTATCAGTTGGACACATCTTCAATTTATTAATGATGTTTCTTTCACAGCTCCAAAAATTGCATTGTTCAAAGCAAAAAAAACTAACATTTTAGTAGCACTACTAACAGTCCAAACATGATTTCTGAAAATCTCCTTTTATATTTCTGACTTAAAACACACCATGGTGAAGGAAAGGGCTAAAAAATCTGATAAATGTTGACACTAATAAGTGTTTTATAATTTGGGAAACTTTCACATTTGTGAATAATACTGCTGAGCAAACTTAAATGACATTTAAGTAACATTGGATTTAGCTTATTTAAAAAATACAAAAAAAGTATGTATAGGTTTCTCACAAAAAGATTGCTCCGTTTATGTGAACACTTGCTGAAGTCCAAACTTACCAATGTTAGATATGTAATACCTATATACCGATTTTATAAAGAGAACTCTTGAAGAACAGCATTTCAAGTGGTTTACTACTGGCAGACACATTGCAAAACTGAAAGAACTTCCTTTTTAATTCAATTATTAACTTAAATTAACTTTTTAAAATATTCTCTAGATCTATCATAAAAATTTTTTTTTTTTTTTAATATTTTTATTTTATTAATTTTCATTGTAATCATTCCATACAAACAGATCAATTTATAACCCAACAAATTTGAAAACAAATCAAACCCCACCCCTGTAGATCTATCATAAAAATTAATGAACGCATTGAGATTGATGTACCTAACTATTTATTATCTGCTTGACCTGGTATGGAGCATAAGAGAAACAATATACCTAATTCTTTGGTAGGTGAATAACATTCTGTATGCAAAATAATTAAAGAGATTCATCCATTTTGCAAATTTGCCACTTTGCCAATTAATATTTTGTTATTATTCAATGCAAAAGCCAACAAGAAAGAAATCAAAGTGTCAAACATTTCTGTAACCCGATTCATGGAAACGTGGAAGTCATTTCAGGAGGAATGCTGCCAAATATAAGGGCACCATGATCAACTAATACCAAACAGATGGTGGTCCTGCACAGTGATGACTGCAGATGACCAGGCAAAACAAATTAGTCTGAATGCAGTGTAACACATTGATTTTGAAATTGCTTCTCCTTTTGGTGTCTTGAAAGGTTTTTGTTCTGTCAATTACATTTTTTGCAGGAAAAATTAAACATGATGTTTATATACTGAACAGTTATGCGCAGCTGCATCTTCTGCATTAGGAAGGCATTATCTTGCCCAGCATTTGGTCACCCCGAACAATATTCCTGATTAGCAGAAGCAATGCCATATGAGTGAGCCAAAATGAAATTACTAGCATATACAGTGCATCCAGAAAGTATTCACAGCGCATCAGTTTTTCCACATTTTGTTATGTTACAGCCTTGTTCCAAAATGGATTAAATTCATTTTTTTCCTCAGAATTCTACACACAACACCCCATAATGACAACGTGAAAAAAGTTTGAGATTTTTGCAAATTTATTAAAAATAAAAAAAAATGATAAAGCACATGTACATAAGTACTCACAGCCTTTGCCATGAAGCTCAAAATTGAGCTCAGGTGCATCCTGTTTCCCCTGATCATCCTTGAGATGTTTCTGCAGCTTAACTGGAGTCCACCTGTGGTAAATTCAGTTGATTGGACATGATTTGGAAAGGCACACACCGGTCTATATAAGGTCCCACAGTTGACAGTTCATATCAGAGCACAAACCAAGCATGAAGTCAAAGGAATTGTCTGTAGACCTCCGAGACAGGATTGTCTCGAGGCACAAATCTGGGGAAGGTTAAAGAAAAATTTCTGCTGCTTTGAAGGTCCCAATGAGCACGGTGGCCTCCATCATCCGTAAGTGGAAGAGGTTTGAAACCACCAGGACTCTTCCTAGAGCTGGCCGGCCATCTAAACTGAGCGATCAGGGGAGAAGGGCCTTAGTCAGGGAGGTGACCAAGAACCCAATGGTCACTCTGTCAGAGCTCCAGAGGTCCTCTGTGGAGAGAGGAGAACCTTCCAGAAGGACAATCATCTCTGCAGCAATCCACCAATCAGGCCTGTATGGTACAGTGGCCAGACGGAAGCCACTCCTTAGTAAAAGGCACATGGCAGCCCGCCTGGAGTTTGCCAAAAGGCACCTGAAGGACTCTCAGACCATGAGAAAGAAAATTCTCTGGTCTGATGAGACAAAGATTGAACTCTTTAGTGTGAATGCCAGGCGTCACGTTTGGAGGAAACCAGGCACCGCTCATCACCAGGCCAATACCATCCCTACAGTGAAGCATGGTGGTGGCAGCATCATGCTGTGGGGATGTTTTTCAGTGGCAGGGACTGGGAAACTAGTCAGGATAAAGGGAAAGATGACTGCTGCAATGTACAGAGACATCCTGGATGAAAACCTGCTCCAGAGCGCTCTTGACCTCAGACTGGGGCAACGGTTCATCTTTCAGCAGGACAACGACCCTAAGCACATAGCCAAGATATCAAAGGAGTGGCTTCAGGACAACTCTGTGAATGTCCTTGAGTGGCCCAGCCAGAGCCCAGACTTGAATCCGATTGAACATCTCTGGAGAGATCTTAAAATGGCTGTGCACCAACACTTCCCATCCAACCTGATGGAGCATGAGAGGTGCTGCAAAGATAAACGGGCGAAACTGGCCAAGGATAGGTGTGCCAAGCTTGTGGCATCATATTCAAAAAGACTTGAGGCTGTAATTGCTGCCGAAGGTGCATCGACAAAATATTGAGCAAAGGTTGTGAATACTTATGTACATGTGATTTCGCAGTTTTTTTATTTTTAATAAATTTGCAAAAACCTCAAGTAAACTTTTTTCACGTTGTCATTATGGGGTGTTGTGTGTGGAATTCTGAGGAAAAAAATGAATTTAATCCATTTTTGAAATAAGGCTGTAATATAACAAAATGTGGAAAAAGTGATGTGCTGTGAATACTTTCCGGATGCACTGTACAATGCTTGTTTTAAAACTGTTAAATATTCAAAATAGCTAAGACATCCATTGTTCTAGCAGAAGAATTGTCTCCTTCCTTTTCCAATAGCACCACTGTTCTCCCATCACACAGTAATAGATGATAACCAAGTAACTGATAAGAACAATATATTGACTACACAAGTGAATATATCATCTTAGTGGTATTCAATTTTCAAACATCACAGATAAAACAATGATTATATAATCAACTTTATTGACAAACAATAATACAATACTAATACTGTTGCTAAGCATCATCATGCTATAGTAACAGCACAAGGAATACTAAAAAGCCATAGTAGCGATTAGCTGACCTGGAGAACAGGGCACAACGTAACTTATTCAACTAGATTGAGAACTGAGCTGAAAGTCAATATCAAGCTGTTAGCATGCCAACACATTAAGATTTATTAGCCAGCTATGAACCAGCAGAAAAGAAATTTGACACTGCTGCCAGTATGTGGACACAGAATTGGGAAACACTCCAAAGACTGAGGTAAATTAGCATATGACATGCCTGACTGATGAGTGCTATGTCTTTACACATATGCAGAATGATGGCCACGGAAATATCACAGGTGTAAACGGCTACAGGAACCAATCAAAACTCTCATAACACAGTTTCCCAAATGTCCCTGTTCGTAAAGCCAAGATTTCCTCAATGGGTGCACGGGGGAGGAGTCCTTTACTGCCACTGCACCAAAATAATATAAAGCCCTGCCTCTAAAACTACAGGCAATGCCACTTGTAAATCTATACCCATGACTTACATACACTGTCACTCAAGTGCATTCCTTTTTTCTCTGATCACTGTTATGAATGGGTTTGTTTGTTGCGTGATTTTTCAGAGACTTCTGCTTAAAAAAAAGAATTAGTATCTTTATACTCATAACAAGTCCTTCTCTTAACTTGTAAAGCAACCTGCTCCACTTACTTTCTCTAAAGGAGGGTAAAAGAACTAGCATACTTACACACGTACTGTCAGAGTATTTTTTTTGCTCCAAGCACTATTCGATCTGCTTAGCTTAACCTTTTAAGAATGCCTACAACACCGACACAAGCCCGTATATATCCTTCGAATGTTGATGTATGAATATTTGTAATGCCAATTTCCCAAGCCCTTATGACACATTCGAATTTATCGTGGGCCTGAACACTCCGTCTCTTACAAATTTACAGTGTGAACAATTTTCCTGTACAACTGCCATGGGTGCACTTTAATCTCTTGTAGGTCCTGCTTGCTATCTCAAGAGTCTCACTTTCTACCCTGAACGTAATTCTCAACTGTATGTCTCGCAAGCTCATGTCATCTCTCACTTCCTTCAACGTTGTATTGATCATTCGGTGTCGTTTACATTCACATGTCACTCATGAAATCATCAGAATTGTCAGTGTGATCCTCAAGACTAACTCCCTCCAAATCGGCCGTTCAGCATGCCGTCCGCGGATTTCTCCGTTGGTTTAATATCAGTCTCTTCTACCGCAGCATTCCTTCTTGGTGTTTTTAGGTCCCAGTTTTTCAGCACGGTTAAGTGGGACCTTCAATATCCTTTACCACCACCCACTCTGCGCCCCCCTACACCCCCCCGCTGGGTATTCCTTGAGCAACCACCCCGTCTCCCTTCTTCCTGATACGATCTCCTCGCTCACACTCTCACACACCCACCCTTCCCCTCCCATACCGTTCTCCGCGGCAACCTTGTTGACTCCTAACCCGTCCGAAGAACTCACCGGCCTGTGGTGCGAATGATGTCGATGCCTGGCGATCCCCAAGCTGCTTAAGCCAGGTGTAAGCACTCTGCTACAGGGGGCAACAAAAACGTAAGACCTGCTCGCCGCCGCCGCCATCTCTCTACTGGGGAATCCGGACAGCTGCAGGGAAACCGAATGAGTGGGCGTGGTCAAGCAAGTGAGTCTCAACAGTAGAAACCAATAGAAACGCAGAAACTGTAGCCATTCCCCAATCACATTTGAAGAGACTGCCGCTAGAGTAGCTGCTTACCTCTAGCCACCATTATGGTTCTGCCTTCTCTACAAAGTCAACGCGAGAGATGACTTTAGTTTGAGCCACAATGGCGGTTGTTTCCTGTCATTTGCGGAGCGCTTACTTGGGTTGCGGAGGGAGTTAGTCAGAGGAGGACCAAAACTTATATTTTTGTTGTTTAACCAGTTTTATGAGCAAGGAAGGAAGCTAAAAGCAACACAAGTGTTGCAGAGCGTTGAATGAGAAGATTGTCCCATAAATACAAATATTTAATTATTTACGTGAAAAGATACACATGGTTAAATGTATTAATTTGAACAAGATACTGATAAAGATAAAACTGAGAAGCTGCAACGTAAAAAACAATACATATAACATGTTTAAATATTATTTGTTATCATCAATGGTAAATTATGTTTCTGTTGTTTCTGGAGTGAAGAGTCTTAAGACTATAGTGGATAATTTACAAATACTTTTAACCATGTTCATTATAAGGCTGGTAAGTAAAGCAGCCTAGTCACTTATAGTGTGGAGTTTTTCTTTAGAATACTTCATTTTTTAATACTTCATTTTTAAAAATTTACTTTAATTTCCATTCTTACCCTAAAGACATGTCTTATGTTAACTTGCAGTTCAGAATATTTCTGAGTGGGCAAGTTTATGTGTGTATGCGAGTGTTCACATAATGGGGTTGTCTACCATTGATATTAGAATTGTCTCAGGTTTGCTATATCGCTATACTAGAATAAACATTTATGGAAAATAAATGAATTAATCAAATATTGTTTACAATATATTTAAAGCAATACTCCACCCAAAAAGATGGATTTATATGTCATATTTTTACAAAGAACAAAGACAACAAAATTCCAGGCACAATCAGCTGAATCTTCAATTTGAACAAATGCTATACAAACGGCAAACTATATCAGACCATCCATAAAAAAAAATTTGCTTTTGTAGCATAATCCAGGTCAGCTATGTCATATACTCACAACATCCCAAACGTATATTTTGGCTTACATATTGTTAAATAAACCTCTTACAGAAAATTCTCTTGTGAAAAATTGGAGAGTGTGTTCAAACAAGAATGATCTATTGAACTGTTCAGTGTTTGGTCAGAGAGGCACTGCTTCTGAACTTTTACAGACACTTTGTAATTTTAAGTAAAAGTAGCATGTTGTTTCATAAATTAGCTTTAAACTTGATTTAATATTATTGCCAGGTATTACAGCTAAGGAGATTATTGTTATGTTGGCACTTATAGCACTTACAGTTGTGTGGGTAAAAGGATAAATAAGAAGTAATGGTTCACTTTCTCCCCCCATCCAAGAAAGGCTAGGACACACTTCACAAGAGTCCCAGTCCTCTGACATGTCAAGCGACAGGGCACGTCCAAAACAAAACAAACCCCTGTCAGTGGTGTGCTAAGGATTAAAACTGACATATTTTATGGATAGTACAGTCCAGATACAATAAACCTAGGGTATGATGTTAAACAGTCTCCTGGAAAAAAGAGGAACATTTTTAAGTCTAGTGATACTTTCAGTTACTACAGTTACTTACATATATTTAATAGAATAAATTTCAATACAGTAACTGAAAAAAGTGACCAAAAAGGAAATAGAATGTATAGTTAAGGCAATTTGCATTACCAAGACAAGATACTGTATGACTTAAGTTTATATGTTAAAGGATGTCAGGGTCAGTCTGTTTAGCTTTTTTTCTGCCTCTTCAATAAAACTGATGATGGAGAACTGGCCATCAACAATTACTTTCATTTTAGCTGGAAACAAGAGGCTATATCTGATTTCAGCTTTGCATAAGCACTGTTTAATGCTGTTGAAGGAGAGAAATCTGGAAAAATATAAATACGGTTGTTTTCAAATATAATCTCCTCTTTCTGTCTGAGAATCAACATCAAATTTTATTTAACCCATAGTTGCCGAATCGGATGACCAGATTTCAAGACTTTTGAGGTCTTTGATCCACAAATACGATAAGCTGCTGAGATCCCAGTGTCCAATTTAAAGTCCTCGCCCGTTATTTTTTAAAGTAATTAAGCTATCAGTTTAACTGGATTTGGAATTTCACGGTTTTCAGAAGGTCCTTCAATTCTGATGTTGTTCCTTCTATATCTATCTTTAAACGCAGGTAATTGATCACAACGTACTTTGCATTTGGATTCTACGTCGTTTGCTTTTTTGTCAGAGACAGATGTCAGTTGTTCTGCTTCTTCAATACGAGTCATAAACGTTTGCTTAACTTCTTCCAGGTGAGCAAGTACAATGATTTTATCTTCAGTTTTGCAATTTTGATTTTCCTGTATTTGTTCATCAATTTTTGCTAGATTTTTTTATTAGGCTTACATCAAAGTTATTGCTTAAACATACCTCGTGGTCTGTTATATTCAGCTGGTCTATTCCTGTGCGTGTTCCAGCTATATACTTCTTTATATCCTTCTTTATATCCTCCTGTACATTATTTATTTTCACCCCAAGTCCAGTATTCAATACCTTCAGCTTAGATAGCTTAGCTTGTCTCCATCTTCACCATTCTCCAAAGGCAGTGTTTCATATCCTGTTGGAGTTGATTCTGTTGACTGAAAGAGGGCATTGGTAGTTGTTGAGAGAGGGGACAAAGAGGCCATGTTTGATTCAGGTATGCCTCCTGAGATTGGCAAATTGTCATTGCCCACCTCACTTGCAGTTTTGCTCCTACATTCACTGTCGGCTAGAGAAGATGCAGCATTGTGTGCTCCTGGCTGATCCATTCCTTCACCTGTCTTTTCCAGTTCCTTCTGTGGTAGGTCGTATTGTGAACTTATGACCAGCTTAGACTTTGAATAAACTTTAGTTACCTTTTCTTTCTCTTGCTGACTCTTTGGTCTCCAGCTCATGTTTTTAATATACTAGTAATTGACTCCTCTAAAGCTGATTAAACACAGGATATCTAGGATATATAATAAAAATACCAAATAACATAGCTGTCAGCTGAGCAGCCTCTCAGATGTCCATCTCTTGCAATGGATGAGACCAAGGTGATCTATTGAATTGAAGCTCATCTCTCCCTTCTTTCATTGGTCAAGAGTCCTACCTAGTAGTAGCTCATTCGTTGGCTAGTGTGGCTGTTTATGTCATATCAATATTGCAGAGAGTGGTCTGAGAGAGGTGAATGTTTAGGAAAGAAAGATGGGTGAAAACATTATCAGGTGGAAGGTTTGCCTCATATTTTTGCATGTCCTGGATGCTTCAACAAGAAGAATGTAAATTCACTAATGTATTTATCACAAACTGCTGTTAAAAAACCCAGAAGTACAGTGGTGCGGCTTAATAACAGGGAAGATGCAGATTTTCAGTTCAAAAACCTGATACCATTTGACTGCATTCCCCAGCCATTTATTAAAGAATTTTCTGGTAGTGGTTTATTGAATAATATTTTAGCAAAAATACATTTGGGACCCTTGTATGCATATGATTGGATATCTGATATCTGTATTATGCAACACGATCAAATTAAAACCTTTTTTCATGCATGGTTTGATATTGTTTGCCATTTTTAGTGTTGGTCCTTATTGATGTCTGTTGTGCCAGGAACTTTGTTATCTCCATTCTCCATATAAACATTAGATTAAAATTTGTTTTGGATCTTACTACAAACAGCATGGGTTAAATAATAAAAATATTTTTTGGTGGAGTTTCGCTTTAATTGCTTTCATCATGAGATAGTATCTTCCAGGTTTTTTGTCAAATTCAGTTATTGTCTGTAGAACATTTAGATGTTTTTTTCTGTGTCCAAATGGGTTTTCTCCTGGTATGTGGTACCTAAAATGTGATTGTTAGATGTACATTAATTGTTACCTTAAAAGCTGCGTAGTATGAGTATGTGTGTGATTGTCCATACAATGAGCTACCATCTCATCTTGGCTTGTTTCCTGCCTTGCATTTGATGCTAACAGAATAAGTAAAATTTGCACTGTCAGATTAACAATAGAAGGTACATATGGCCCTTCTGTATTTATTAACAATATGCACTGTCAGTGTGAATAATGCCTGCCTAGGTTCCAGGCCTCTGCAACTCACAATTGATGTATTATCAAGTACATAATATTATGCTATCTGTTCTAGTTTTCCTAATGCTAATGCAACGGATAATTTCCCAACACTTACAGCTTTATCATAAGGTGTGGAAAATGTACTGTACTGCTGGCAAGCATTAATTCAGTGACTAATCTGTATATGCTTGATATTATTTGAAAAATTAAATTTTATTTAAAAGGATTCTTGGTGGGCTAGGCTCAATATGCTGGTCACTTTTGGTTTTGTATTTAGTTTTATAAATTTTTAGTTTTATATTTTTTCTTAAGTCATATATGAAACATAAATCTTTGATTACAGATGAAGAATTCATCTACAACACATCAAGTTAATTCAGCATAGCAGCAGGTCCATTATTTTTTAGTTTTTGTCTTTCTTGTATAGTTCCCAGGTTTTACCCTTTGGAGGCTCTGTATTATTAGACTACCAGTAACAGCGCACTGCACGATAACGTGCAGTGAATACACTTGACTTGAGCATTCATAGTTTACCTCCTCTTTCTCTATAAGTTTAGCATTCGTTTGCTCAGAGGTTGATGTGGGTTGTTGCTTCCTGAGCAGCTCTTCTTTTCTCCTCCCTAGCGGCCTGCTTCTTCTCTTCTTTCGTCAGCATCTTTTTGCATTAAAACTGATTAAGTCAGTGTTTGTGTTGCAATTGCTTAGTACGTTTTCTTTAATTTTTTACTTAAGCTGGCACTTAAGTCTTCAGTCTGCCTCAAAAATGATTTAAAATATGAAGAGGTAGGGGAAGTGATGGCGAAAGTAGTAGGGATGAGAACAGTGCCCATAAGCATGTGCCGCATGGCCACCCTGCTTTCTGCTGCCAAGAGTTGACTCTACAATAAAATAAAATAAAAATAAAAAGTGGAATAACCTAGGAGGTCAATCATCACCCTGAAAGCAGATAGTAGACATCATGTAGTATATGTGTACCAAAATTGGGGCGGAGTGGTGGCTCTGAGGCTAAGGATCTGTGCTGGTATCCCGAAGGTTGCCAGTTCGAATCCCCGTCACTGCCAAAAGAGATCCTACTCTGCTGGGCCCATGAGCAAGACCCTTAACCTGTAATTGCTCCAGGGGCGCTGTACAATGGCTGACCCTGCGCTCTGACCCCAAGGGGTATTCGAAAACTAACAAATTCCTAATATAAGAAATTGTATAAGGCAAAATAAAGAACAAAAAAAAAAAAATTTCAGGTCAATAGGTCAAACGGTTTGCGAGCTGCAGGTGATTTAAAATCCTGGACAGACAAACGAACAGCCACAGTAGCGTATCTCTCTCCATATATATATATATATAAAAGAAAATCCTGGAATGGAAAGCAAATGCAAGGCTACGATACGTGATAATCTCGAAAGACATTTTAAAGACCCGCAAGACCAAGGAGACTTGCCATGGTGTGTCTCGCGGGGACCGTAAACATGAGACTTGGTGCCAAGAGATTGTCCCAGGGCCGTAGCAAAAAGGACAGTGGCTGTACAGGCTTTAAAAAGATCGAAGGGGAGCGCTCCTGCATGAAAAAATTCAACCATGCCCGGGACCAGTAATAAAATACAGGTATTGCTTTTACAATGTCACGTGAGACCAGGCAGTGAGCCATCATTTAAAACAAGTTAACAGACCTCTAAGCTAGCAGTGGTTGGATTGCTTTTGGCAGGCAAGCATCATGTGCTCCGAGCTCTTAAAACAATGACATGCGACAGGCAGAAGAGGCAGCTAGCAAGCTGCAAAAAGATCCAAAGGCATATCCTTAGTGTACGTTCAGCCGCAACACCCTTCACAACACGAGCAGTATTATACGTCTGGGAATAAAGAGATGTAACCTCGCGTGGGGCAGGAAATAAAGAAAAAAGTATTGTTTTTACAAAAGTTTTTAAAGTAAAAGTGAAAATAATGCATATGTAACAATTCACAAGAAAATAACAATCTCTTTAAATTGTAGATTGCCTGCCTAAGGTAAAGTCATCCCTGATGAATGGGGACGTGGGAATGAGGAGTCCTTTCATCGCATTAGTGCTATTTCAGATGTAGAATGGCAAAATGGGGGAGGCAGCTTGATGAATGAGGTCTCCAGGACTTAAAACAAATCCAAATCATATTATGTGATATCATCTAATGTGAAATTCTACTCTGTACTTCTAGAATTTTTATTTTTATACTGTATTGAGGATTTATTCTGTTCTATGTATTGTACTGTATTGTATTGACCCCCTTCTTTTTGACACCCACTGCACGCACAACCTACCTGGAAAGGGGTCTCTCTCTTTGAACTGCCTTTCCCTAGGTTTCTTCCATTTTTTCCCTACTTGGGTTTTTTTTTGGGAGTTTTTTCTGTTCTTCATAGAGGGTCAATGCTGGGGGGCTGTCAAGAGGCAGGGCCTGTTAAAGCCCATTGCGGCACTTCTTGTGTGATTTTGGGCTATACAAAAAATAAATTGTATTGTATATCTGGTAAACCAAACACAGGGGTTGGCGAGCGAAGCGAGCAGGGGGCAGAGCCCCCTAGTTATATATAAAGATAGACCCCTTGTCAGTAGATGTAGCTACATAAATGTTGACATTATCTATTCAAATAAAGGTCATTTATTTGTTATGAAATCATTCATTATTAGTTTTTGTAAGTTTTTCTGTAATGTTTTTCATTGATGTTTTCTTCCCATGCAGGGTTTTTATGTATAAAGAATTTAGATATGACAACAGTTTTGAAATCCAATAAGCAACCAAAGTTATTAAAATTATTTTGCACACTTTCTGACACCATTTTGTATAGGATAGGGTAATTTTATGAGTCTCATTGTTAGGATGCACTCCCAGTTGCCAGGGGCATGGCTTCAAAGGTCACAATATGTAATGTCATTGACACAATGGGTTAAAAGGTCACCTGTAATGACCTTATCTCATTCGAGATTGTGGCTGTTGTGGACTTTTGCAATCAAATTTCTTGTTAAAAGTCTTTTTGGTATATGATCTTTTTGCACTGAAACCCTGACCACCATTTTGTCTTCACATTTTTGCTTAGACAAACATATCTTGGATTTTTTCTGGTTTTGAAACTAGCTTTGTTTATTGTGTCTCTTCCTGTGATCCTACTCCTGTTAAAATTACTAGGAATTGATTTGTAGCATAGCAGTTTCATTTTTTAGCACTTACAAATACAGTATTTAATCGAAGCATATCACCAAAACAGAAAGAATGCCTGCAGCCATGACAGACAAGAACACAAAAAAAAAAACCACTTTCACCTGATATTTATCTTAAATACATCTCAAATTTAGGGTTTTCAGCTGTGTAGAATTAGATTTATTATATTGTACCTACTTGTTGTTTTGTATACATTTAATTATTTTTAATGATTTTAAATATTTTTTGCCCCACCATTTTAGGTATTTTTTTCTTGATGACATAAATGGGATATTATTTTTGGTAAAAGTGCATCATTGACTTCATATCATGACAGGAAGTTACATCATGTCATTTCATCCCTTTGACACTATTTAAGATGGCGACAAACAAGCAGGTCTTCCATCCAAGCATGTGGATTTGTTATGATTGTCAGTTTTGGGTTAATATATTATAATTTTTTTGGAATGTTATTTCACTATATATTTTTGAAACCACTGAACCCAATTCTGATGTTAGTTGTTTTTGCTGAAAAAATGGTGCCATACTTCAGCAAAGACGTAAAACTGAGGCCCTGACTCTCTGTGGTCATAAAAGATGCCTGGGCATCTTTCAAAAGGAGCAGGGACTACCCCAATGTCCTGTCCTCACCAATTTTAGCCCACTAATTGTCCTTTTCCTCTAACTGGCTATCACTCTCATCTCTTCACTACCTGCATATGATTCAGAATGTAGCTGTGCATCTGATGTTCAGATAGCCAAGGCAAGAATATCATTCCTCTCTTCAGGTCACTACACTGCCTCCCTGTATTGGCATGTATTACGTTCAAATCCTTGATGCTTACCTACAGAGTAGTAAGTGGGTCAGCACCTATATTTATGTAGATGCATCTGAGATCCTGTGTTACTTATCAACCACTCAGGCCTGCTGTTAAAGAGCATCTGGTGATGCCACCTCTGCATGGTATCAAATCTTAGTCCAGACTTTTCTCATGTGTACCTCCTGGCTGGTGGAATGAGCTGCCCATCTCCATTTGAACTGCTGACTCCCTTACAGTGTTTAAGAAGCATTTGAATACACTCTTGTTTGGTGAATTTCTGTCTAACTGATACTAGCTGTTGGGTTTTTTTAACCTAAGAATTGCATCTAGGTTTTATTTTGTTTTCTGAGCTCTTCACTTGTGATGATCATTTTTGTACCCTTTTTATGTAACACTTGTTCTCCAAACAGTGCCCAGACTGATGTTTCCTCGATTATGTTTACCTCCTTTGTAAGCTGCTTTGGATAAAAACATCTGCAAAGCAAAAAAATGCAAATGTAAATGCTGGTATTGAAACTGATTTTTGTAGGGCACAATTCAGGATATATGATCAATACAGTAATCCCTCCTCCATCGCGGGGGTTGCGTTCCAGAGCCACCCGCGAAATAAGAAAATCCGCGAAGTATAAACCATATGTTTATATGGTTATTTTTATATTGTCATGCTTGGGTCACAGATTTGCGCAGAAACACAGGAGGTTGTAGAGAGACAGGAACGTTATTCAAACACTGCAAACAAACATTTGTCTCTTTTTCAAAAGTTTAAACTGTGCTCCATGACAAGACAGAGATGACAGTTCTGTCTCACAATTAAAAGAATGCAAACATATCTTCCTCTTCAAAGGAGCAAACAAATCAATAGGGCTGTTTGGCTTTTTAAGTATGCGAAGCACCGCGGCACAAAGCTGTTGAAGGTGGCAGCTCACACCCCCTCCGTCAGGAGCAGACAGAGAGAGAGAGAGAGACAGATAAAAAAATCAATACGTGCCCTTCGTGCTTTTAAGTATGCGAAGCACCGGGCAGCATGTCGTTTCACTAAGCAGCTGCACAGAAGGTAGCCAACGTGAAGATAATCTTTCAGCATTTTTAGACGAGCGTCCGTATCGTCTAGGTGTGCGAACAGCCCCCCTGCTCAATCCCCCTACGTCAGGATCAGAAAAAGTCAGCGCAAGAGAGAGAGAGAGAGAGAGAGAGAGAGAGAGAGAGAGAGAAAAGTAAGCTGGGTAGCTTCTCAGCCATCTGCCAATAGCGTCCCTTGTATGAAATCAACTGGGCAAACCAACTGAGGAAGCATGTACCAGAAATTAAAAGACCCATTGTCCGCAGAAACCTGCGAAGCAGCGAAAAATCCGCGATATATATTTAAATATGCTTAAATATAAAATCCGCGATGGAGTGAAGCCGCGAAAGGCGAAGCGCGATATAGCGAGGGATCACTGTACTGTTATGATTCACGATAAGGCCATTATGGAAATATCCAAAACATACTTGTGTACCAGATGTCCACAGAATCATGATCATTACCAAATAATAACAGTTCTGTATAATGTACCATAGTCCTTGCAACCACCAATAGCCTTCCTTTCAGAAAAGAAATACTGAACCTAGGGACTAGGCCAGAGCAAGCTTTTTAATGCCTTTGGAAGATCAGTCAGTCAGTTATCATCCAACCCGCTATATCCTAACACAGGGTCATGGGGGTCTGCTGGAGCCAATCCCAGCCACACACACACACTCACACACACTAGGGACAATTTAGGATCGCCAATGCACCTAATCTGCATGTCTTTGGACTGTGGAAACCGGAGCACCCGGAAGAAATCCATGCAGACATGGGGAGAACATCCATACTCAACGAAGGGAGGACCCAGGAAGCGAACCCAGGTCTCCTTACTGTGAGGCAGCAGCGCTGCCACTGCACCACCGTGCCGCCCTCCTTTGGTAGATCTGAGTCAAAGGTTTTCCAGTACTGAGAAATGCTTGTTCCTACAGCACTGGATTATTGTTGTTTCACAAAACAAAGGCAGAGTGGAAACTAGATGTCTTCATCTTCAGAGGACTAACTGAGGCAGGATGGAATGGGGCCTCCAGGTATGCAGAGGCCCCATGTATTTCTGTATAGCTAAGCTTCAGTGTTTATTTTAAGGGCCAGGTACCAATTATAGTATGATTCTGCAGTTTATGTGAAACCTATTTGCCAACACCTTTTAACCTGAATGATTTCCTCTTGTCTCTTATGGCCTCCCCAAATAACCTGTCTCTCTCTCGTTCTCTCTTTCCAACAACCTCAAAATAAGAAGCAGAATTTGACAAAAAAAACTTCTTTCACCTCTTGTTGGACTTTGTTTACTCAAACTGGTACTAGGATTACCTCTGCATCACCAGTGTGGGCATTTGTTACTTATGACCCAAGTGACAAATGTTATTCCTTTGCTCTTTGCAGCAAACTTTTGCCAGACACAGCCTCCCACATTGATTCAAACATTTTATGATCAGTAAAATACCAATTTCAGAGAAAATACAAATACAGATTGCTAAGAAACATTACACAAGGCTTTTTAATCACTACTTACCCCAGATATAAATACCTTAGTTATATGAAATAAAATAATATTGAGAGAACCATGTTTTCTGTATACAACAGTAAATATTAATTAATAAAAGTATTATAACTCTTATTTCAATGTATATAAAATTCAATAAAAACAAACTGATCATTACACTAAGGCCATTGACAAGCAACAGATACTCTGTGCTCTCTGACAGAATGCCCAAGCATTATTTTAATCTGTCTTTATTGCACTTACTTTAGTAATTCACTCAAAGGCCACTGACCACAGATAAAACCTTAGTGTGCCCATGTAGAGCTAAAGCAACCTTAGATAAGGATGTGAAACGATCAAGTGGGTATTACAGTTTCAAATTAATTAAATATATGATATGTTGTATTGAAATAGTTTTACCTATGTATTATTTTAATTCCTCTAATAGTAAGGTGTAGACTGCCTTTTAAAAATGTTGGGCATGAGACTTTACAGGAATAAACTCAAGCATTAATTGCACGTAATCTGTCACATACAGTATTACACATTTACATCAAGTGACATAAACACACAGATTTACCCTCATTATGACATCTCCCGTTACAAGTGAAGACTCTTTTTGCTCTTAAAATCAGTTGGACTGAAAATGCATTTGATTTGTTCTCTCTCTTTCTTTCTACTGGCATCTGATTAACGCAACAACAAGGTCCATGTTATCCAGCATTATCAACAACCAGGTAAGGTGGATAAATGTGTATGACCACAGGAATGTCAGAATGGAATGTGCACCATTGTTAAGTCTCAAACAGCCTACAGAATAATTTACTCTAACTACGACCAAACTCATTATGAACAGAACATCAACACAAGTCCAATGATTGTTAAACTACACACCAAAAATAAGAAACAGAGTACTGTATGTGAAGTATGCATTTAGCCTGGATAAATTATGACACCCTTTATTAGATCATCAAAAAGAATGCTTTACATTTCATCATGGTTTATATCCCTTACTTAAGCTTATGGATGCATGGGGAAGGTTTGTAATGTAACAATCTTCAGGCAGTCCCTGGCCTAGATCACTGCCATGGATGTTACATTCATCTCTGAGTACCAATGTATATTATAACTTTATGTAAATTAAAATGATAATATCTAGTTTTAATACAAGTATTTGTTTTCTTTTCCAATAAATATTAACTTTTATTGTAATGCATAATTTTTACATTAATTGTGTGTTTTTATTATTTCTCTCAGAGTTATGCTGGGAATCTGTAATATTGCAATAAGTTGCATAATAAAGGAATGATAAACTGAAACATTTACTATGTTGTCAGATACCTGTACATCCCCTGATGCAGCTTTTCAATTTTTTGCATTTTCTTAGTGCATCATATGGTTGGAAATTTGGATCCGTTTACTGGGGGCCTCCCACTGCTGGGATGACTGGAAATTGACTTAAAAGATATCATTTTGTAAATAATGTATTTGATCTGTCTGTAGGGTGTTGGATTATTTGAAAATAGCTTTATAACTTGTTTTACAATTTTTTTGCAAAATTTTTATTTTTTAAAGGTGATCGAAATTGCTGATCATCAGCTAATCAAATGGACATGGTTAGCAACTCTTGGCTCTCATTATCATCTCTTGATACAGTATGTTTTCTGTGTGTTGGCATGGTGAAAACTATATGATTATTAGTTTTGGTTATTTATGCATTATAATTACTTTTTCAGTCACTGTATCAGTATACCTTCACCTTCATATTGAACCTGTAATGTACAAAAGTATTATATTAAATGATGCTGGAAATATTTTACATTATTAATTTGTTCACAGAAATGTTACTAAGCTTTTCTTTATTAATTTATCACTAAAAAGACAATACCAGTGAAATCTTTCTTAAAAGTTTCAGATGAGTCTGTTTACATTGGTTTATAATATTTAGTATTTAGGTGTGTTGATTTAAACCAACCAGAAATGCAGCCCTCGTATTCTAAAAGAAGAAAGCCTGGTGTGGAAAAGTCTTGAGGGCAGGTTAGAAACTACACATTACACACTACATAAAAATAAGACACATCGTGTCAGTGTAGCAAAATATTCCGTTTTCATTAAAAGTGTATGCAAAATCACAGATTGCATAACCTAATAAAGTCTGATAAATATGTTCATACACAGATGCAAAGACAGTTTAATATTAGCTGCCCAAACTAGCTAGAGGTAGTGAATGGCCTCATCTCATTTATAATGGTCTTTTGTTCCTGTCTAATGGTCTTTTTTTCCTAGGTCTGTGGAGAAGGTGTTTAGTTTCAGCAGTAAGAGCCAGTTTCAAATGAAACATGAAAAATACTATGATTGTTGTCAGATATTCTAATTTTAAGATTGACCTTTCTTGTTTACACTTGTTGGTAATATCAGAGATGCAATGTTTGCATAGTATATTTCAGTATTTTAATCTGCAAACTACAGCAATTTTACTTGCGCAGAAATCAGCTGCATGAGTTGAAGATGCACCATCTCACATCAAATAATGACTGAATCCATCTTACTAACTGAAGGTTGTAAACCGGATATGGACGCAGGGCGCTGGGCGCACGAGGCGCACGCGCACTGCCGCACTGCTACGAGCACACCACAGACAAAACAAAAAAGGTTGTAAACCGGATATGGACGCAGGGCGCTGGGTGTGGGGCGCGTCAAGGCACACTCGCACTGCCGCACTGCAACGAGCCCGCCACAGAGAAAACAAAAACGAGAGGATTCAGCGCATATGTGAATCACATTACAGTATTACAGTACGGAATCCCTAGACGTCCAAACTACACAGCGTAAACCAGATATGGACGCAGGGCGCAGGGCTGAACTTGCTGTGCTCCACTCTGCCAACAGTCGGTGTCAGCAAAGGCAACGGAATCACGTCTCCACAAAACGAGACCGCTTTACTACAGATATGCGTATGTAATTAAATGACATTTCCCCAGACGCAACCACCCTCCATGATATGTCATCCATCCAGATATCAGACGGAACAGAAACTGATTGCCATTCTTGGATATCCAATTCGCTGGCGAATCGTGGGCTTACTAGTTATTAATATAGTCTAGCATCCAGTTTACATATACAGTATCTTTATTTTATTTTTTATATTTTATTATAGTGCTGTAATCTGGGCATGTCTAATAAAATGGCAGGCCACAAATAAATTTGTGTTGATAAAATTGTGAGCTTCTTTCTTTTTTTATGTCTCTCAACTTTTAGGGTACATAATGGTGTGATATTTAGTGGTCCTTCCTCATATCTTCAATGATGTGCAGTAGGTTTGATTTGATGGCTGACTGTGTGGAGTTTGAACATTCTTATTTCCATGTGAGTTTTCTACACATTGTTTCACATCACAAATACTGTATATGCATGTATATTAATTGTTCCAGCCTCAGCAAGTGTTAGTGTGTATGAAAGTTTCTGTGATGTGTTTCCAGTGATGGACATTCATTCGTGGGTTGGACTCTGCCTTTGATGACACAAGGCATACAGTATTTTCCATGATAATAACACACTTCTTCAAAAAGTATGCGTGACCACTCTGGAAGAAACAAGCTTTAGTTTTTTGTGTATCAATAGAGAGAAAAAGATCTTTTAATTCACAAAGAAAGAAACTCGCTACCAAGGAGAATTGAATATATAATATTCAAGTCTGATTATTGGTTTTTATAGCCATAATAATAAGTCAGTACACTAAATGTGCCAATCAAACTCTGGGGTATACTAAATCTGGAAACGTTCTAATGACTTCATACTGCAATATCTCCAATATGCACTTTTCCATTAAGTTAGTAACACGCTATGCTAGGCAAAGCCAGGGTTAACTGCAGTTCATAATTCTTATATAGTCATTAGCATACATTTTGTACAAGGCAAGATTCCTAACTAAATAAATCAATAGAGTAAGTATCTTTTTTTATTGTATATACAGTATCTACTTCTGCTATTCAGTGCTGTATTGGGGGGGTTGTCTGGAGGGGAGGTTCCTTTTTATTATTATGGATGCTTATCTAATTTTATAATCGTTTCATCTTCAACATCATTCTTAACCTAAGATGTATTAGCTTGAGAAGCTTTTAGCTTTTTTCCCCAAGTTTTTTATGTTCTTCTAATGCAAATAGATAAAATACATATGTTAACACCAATCATTTGCAATGTCATCCATGTTGTGAAAGAATTGGTGAATTAAATAAAACTGCTGCAGCAGTGCCTATATTTTTGGCCACAACTGCCAGCCAGACATGAATTCCAGCAGTAGTTCTGAAAACCTTAGCAGAAAAGTGTTAATAAATTAGAAACCTGGCTTTGCCCTGTTTCTCATGGTAGTGAAAAAGCAGCACAAGTGTCCCCTACAATAAACTGGTGTCACATCCAGGGCTGTTCCTTGCCTTTCCCTTATTCTGCTGTGAGGGCCACCAGCTCTGGGTTGTAGCCTATTGAACAGCCGAAGTTGTGCCTACTGATCTTCCAGGACAGTATGACTCCTGTTGTAGAGCAATAAGCAAGTCAGTTACCAAATATAAGCAATAACTAATATGTCACTGTAACTTATGCTTTTAATATATATGGAAGTGCTATCATTTATTATATTTACTTAATTATGCATAGACTTAGCTTGGAAAGATACAAATTTATAAAAGAACTTCAGATTTGCCAGGAATACTAGGCACATTATGACCTACTGAACACTGAAATGTAAACAAAGAGAAACTGCAAAACAAAATCTGAGCTGAAGACCTGGAGGCCTGGTTATAGTGAGGTAGAGTGGTAAGAAAGGATTTGTAAATAATTACATAATTTATTGGGCAAATGTAAATAATATCTGAACAAGATGATAAAACAGCAAATGTAAATCTCTCTATTACAATAAAACGCTGAGGTCTGTGTGTCCAGTCCCAAAGAGCAATCTGATTGGTCAGTCTGGCTTTGTGGACATGAAGAAAGAGAAAGTGTGAGTGTGAGACATATATGGAGGATGTGAAGGCACAGGCTAAGAGAGTCGCCTTTAAAGATGGATAGTATATAACCAGACAGGAGGTGAGCAAGACACCTTGAAAATAATCTGAGAAGCAGATTTTATAGGGAGAAAGGGACTGGTGAAGAGAGGTTCAGACACATTTATTCTGAAGAAAGGCACTGAAGGTACACATAGTAGGGCAATAGACAGCAAATTAAAAAAAAAAAATTCTATTACCTGTCTTCCATAGGTACCATGGCTAGTAATATTTCAATCAAGTGATACAAGGGGTCAGTTAACACACACCATACTGGTGTTGTTTATTTGATTTAATATCTGAACGCTGTCTTGTTGGAGGTCATTCAGCCATTTGCCTTTGTATCTTTTCTATCAACTAGACCTCTGGGACACAGCTGAAGAGTCAAAGCTTGAGCCTCAGACAAGAAAAGTGCCCTGGAAACTTTATTTGTTTATTTTTTTTACCAGATGATCCGATAAAGATCTTGTGCCTACTTCACAGCTGCTTGTTTTAAGAAGTTAAATTTTCATATGATGTTAAGCTAAGTGCAGTTTATTTCTAATGTTTGAGTGTTTTGTCCTCTGTCACCTATTTGATGTTTTTTTGCCTATCATTACCTATTTTTCATGGAGCACGTGCCCCCTTTAAAATATAGGCCTCCACATCTTCCTCCTCTTGTTCAATCTCTGTGATTCTGGCTCAGTAGTCACACTCACAATTGGGATAGAAGGAATGGAAAATTAGAGTCTAAGTCCAGTTTGTCATTCCACGCATTATGTATAAGTTATTCTTGCATGACTTTGTTTGCTTATAATTAGGCTGCTCAGTAATGTTATGGCTGGTCGAAATCTACTAGACGTTTTTATGCATGGCTTTAGGTTTCAGAGACACTTGCTTTATTCAGTCATGCATGTCACCATAATATTTTTACTCTCTTCCTCACTGCCTTTTAACATGTGCTGTATTTTTCTTACTGTACATTATTAGGTGATAGGTATGGGCCTATGCAGTACTCTGGGCTGGAAGTCTTGGAAGTGCACTATATAAAAATAGATTGTTGTTAAAGAGCACATTGTAATATTACTTTCCCTTGTTGCTTTTTACACGATACCGACAGAAGAAAGAGATGGCTTTGGATCACCTAGAATATTGATTGCCTAATACAATGTATTATGGATATAGGTAATCCTTGGATATTTCCATGGACTTTTCTGTACATTAACCACTGAGCTCTGTTATACAGGATTAACCTTTGCAAAGGAATATAGTTCTGCATCTGGCTGATTAGATTCTAACTAAAATGTAAGCAGCATTTGTTACATCCTATAAAGACTAGAACCTGCAACGGCAGTAAGTAAAGAAATGATTAAATATTACCTTAATATTGTTTTGAAAAAAATGAATTGAATTCAACATTTAGTATTTTACTTTGAATTAAGAAAGAAATAAAAGATGTGAATCCAGTAAAGTCAAGGATATTGCCATTGTTTTTCATATATAGTTGCTTGGAGCACTGGGTAGCTCAGTAATGTGGAATTTAAGATTTGAAAGGGAGTTAGTGTAGCTTCCTAAAGCTCAGCTGTTTGAATGTAGTTGTAGCACTTTGCACCAGTGGAAAATATATGTCAAGTCACTGGAATAGAAAATGTTTCCTGAATTATTAAAATTTAAAAACAGAAGCTTTCAGCTGGAAACAGGCCCTGTTTAATTATTTGACAATTTTTTTTTTGTTTTTCAATGCATGATTGCTGTTGGTTTCTATGTCATAAATATTGTCTTTGACAGCATCTCTTGCAAATGTTTATCCTCATTACAGTACATTTTAAATTGCTAATGCGATAATTTTCCGTCTGTCTTCAAAATTCTGTAGAAGAGTTCCATATTTTTGTCTCTTATTATATAGTTACAGCACCTGCAGATAATGGCAAGATTTTTTATTTGTTCAGCAAGTTACATCTGTCTTATTTCAGGTCTGAGGTTAGAGGTCCTGGAGTTGATCATATGTATGAAAACAATGGGTAAGATTCAATCTTAAAATGGAATGAGTTACAGCAACCAAAAACAGGGTTCCTTAATTTTGCTGAACTATCACTAGGAGTAGAAAATGAACTGTATAGAGGCATGAAGAAGAGTAATGCTAAAAGGAACAACTGTAATAAGCACAGCTCTGTTAAATAAATACTAGAGGTGGGAATATTACATTGCTGTGTATTTGGATATATTCACAGTAGTACAGTGTTTGGTGCTATTGCTGTATAGAGTTTAAATATCTTCCTGATTTGAAATATACATTTGCTGAATGGTGGGGTGTCTTGGGCTGTTGGTTTGTTGGTTGGCTGATTTGTTATTTCACAAAGGAATGTTTTTCAGTGCATAAATATTGCTTCGGTTTCTTGTATAGTGCCACACCCAAGTTTTCCCTTTGCCTGTGCTGTGGCTTAGAATGTAGACATCCTCCTTGGACTTTTCATAGCAAAGGACAACAATATGCTGCTTGTGGGAAATGCAGTTTTTCAAAAAGGTAGGTGCAGATATCTGTCACTGTGTCGGACTGTTTGACCTCTTATCAGGTGGAAAGAACACATTGCCTTTAGAAAATATAAATTAAAATCTTATTTTGTTTCGTTTGGATTGCCTCGGGTTAGTTTTGGGCTAAACTATTTCCTGATTTACAAGCTGTCCCTGGTTAAAATGTTATACTCACACAATGTGTTATTTCACTGTTGACGTACAGATTTATTTTCATACCTCTCCTAATAATCAGTTTGGATTGTCTTAGGCCGCCAAATGCCTGGATATCATCCAGTGCTGGATAAGTGAAAACAATTTACAAATAAACAACAGAAGCTATTGTTATTAATACCCCATGGCAGATAAAAAAATTGGGGTTTGTTCATATTACCCTAAATTGTCAGATGATTCCCCTGTCCTCTCTAATTACCAATTTAGGCGTGAAGTTCAACCCTACTCTCACGCTCTAAAGCCTTTATATAAGATTTCTTTTTATCATCTGAGAAGCATATCAAGAGTCAGACCATCTCCATTGATACAAGATGCTGAGAAGCTGAGTCATGCTTTTATACTGTCCCACTGTTATGAATCTTTTTCTTTTTTAAAAACTAGGGGGCTTTGCCCCCTGCTCGCTTCGCTCGCCAACCCCCGTGTTTGGTTTTCCGGATACACACTTTTAAGATTTTTTTTCTTTGAATTGTTGCTATTTCATTAGTTTCACTTTTATTTCAGAACTTCTGTAAAAACAATATTTGTAATCTTGCGAGTCCCAATATGCTGAATCTTTTTAATGAGGTCAGGATAGGTTTCTCTGTTTGGAATTTCAGCACAGACAAAACGATCTACATCATCAGCAGTTAATAATTTTTTTTTACAAAGTAAAAAAGTAAGTAGAGTTCTGTATTGGACTCCTGTCTGTAAAGTCGTGCTATTTTCCTCTCACAGTTCTCAAAGTACATGGGGTTACCAAGGTGATACCCCAGCTTTTGTCTAGGTTTTTGTACAAGGGCTAGACAGAACATTTTTGACTCCTGGGGTAAATTTAGCTTTTTAAATAAGCAGACAGATAAATATATATACATGAACAAAGTAACCAATAAATGCATGTGCGGTAAACTCCGTTTTTTGAAATCCTTAAGATTCTTTATTTGTCACATGCATAGTTATACAGGACAACACGCAGTGAAATGCATCCTGATCCGCTTATCAAAAACTGTGCAAAGTTAGAAGAATATCAGTTAGATTAACAAAAAGTCATAGATTGAAAGATAACAGTATAGTAGAACATAATAAATAAGTAAAATTATGTGAATAAAGTAGAATTACAGTGTTAAGGTGCAATAGTGTAGTAATTATTGTGCAAAACCAAAGTTAGACTGGTGCATAGTTAAATGAGGCAGTTTGTTTGTTTGCGCTACTGCGATCTTTACTTTCTTTTTTTATATTTTCTAATTTTCCTACTTTCATATCCTTTAACTTTCTCCACATGTGTATAGCGCCGTTTTTTTGGGGGAGTTTTTTGAGCCTTTCTAATTTCACTGGTATCATAGTCTCTAACCTGCTCTGAATGTGTTTAGTGCCAACATTTGTAAACGTCTTTATGAAGTTCTACTTTGTCTTTTACTCACTGTCATTTAATTCTGAGCCGGATTGGACATGCTTTTTTTTCAATTCCACTTGTTCCGAGCTGATAATTACTTTCCTTATTTTCTGATTTGCACCTCGATTATTCTTTTTTGCTCTTTTTTCTGTCCAACGCATTTGAGTCTCTTTTCTCCGTGCTGCTTTCTTCTTCGCTTAGATGTTGACATTTAATTTATAATGTACTGCCCTTATACGCTTTATATGCGCTGAGAGCCCTGGATCTGTGTGTGCTCAAATCCTTCACAAGACTGAATGTTTTGCTGCCTTTTGTCCTATTTGATAGATTGTAAGTAGGGCGTGTCTTTGGCCTTGCGGGTCTTTAAAATGTCTTCCGAGAAGATCATGTATCGTAGACTTGCTTTTTGCTTTCCAGGACAGGATTTCTTTTTATAATAGACAGATCATGTGGTCATGTGTTTCATGCAGATTTTGACTTGCAGTCTGTTGCTGTAAATTCTGTTTGACATCTGCCAAAATGTCCACTTACCTAATGCCTTTTTTGTAAGCCATTCCCCTTTTGGATGGATGGATGGATATATATATCTATATACACCGTTTATCCCAGAACCTGTCCCCATGTCATGTTTTAGAACTCTGTTTTAGCGAGCATGTGTGTCTGTAGCATCCCACTGATAAATAAGGCCCAACATTGCCTTTGTTAAGGCAGGTAAAAAACCTCAAGTGGAGCTCAGAGCTCAATTTGGCTGGCAGCCTCAGTGTGTGACTGGCAACTGAAGGCTGACCTAGGGAAGCATTTGAAGTTAGTGGAACACATTGTGAGAAAAACACCCAGGACGGATTTGGTCTTAACATCTGACCGTTCAAAGCAAGCGATTATGCTGGAACTCGCTGTCCCCTGGGAGGATCGGATAGAGGAGGACCATGAGCATAATAAGTAGGCTAAATATCTTAAACTGGTAAAAGAATTTAGAAGGTATGAGTGGAAGTCCCACTGTGAGCCAATTGAGGTGGGCTGCAGGAGCTTTGCAGGGTAGTCTCTCCATCAGGCACAAAGTCTCCTTGGCATTAGAGGATCACAGGAAAGAAGAGACACCAAAAACATGGAAGCTGTAGAGAAAGTGTCAAGGTGGTTGTGGATCAAGAGGGGTGATCCACAGTGTCCCGTGCTACTTGGACACAAGCTGGAGGCTAATCACCCCTAATGACTAATCACCGGGTCACCCAGGCGAGGGCGTCTGATGATCTAAGACCCGTAACACCCTATGATCCTGGGTTCATCACTGATGATGGGTCCAAGTTGCACCATCTGGTGTATTAAGAAGCTGTCCTCCTTTGCACAAAATCAGTTGATTCAGTTATCTGATTTGCATTCTAAAGCTGTTTGTCATAAATCTAAATATTAAAGACACAGTATAAAAAAAGAAATTAACTGACTGGATTTATCAAAACACTCTTATTTCATTCCTGCCTTTAACCTGCTGCTTTAAAGTTGTGTCCATTTACGATAATGTTTCCTAGAGAAATGAACAAGCAGGACAGCCTGGAAATATTCAGCACAGCTCAGCATATGTGTCACATCCATTGAAGAAGAGATTGACTTTATTTTTGTTTTCTGGAAAGCTTCCAAATATACATACTTTTCTGGCATATAAGTGATATAATCTATTATTCAAAGTATTGCTATTCACCACAATTAGCATTATGTTACCAGAGCTCTTTAGTCGTGCACACAATGCCAAGTAGAATATGGAAACCTATACTTGTAGTTATAGGTCTCATTTTACATTTCTTGTACAAAGCATCTCTATTCTTCCATTTTCTGCACCTGTTTTTTCAAACACAAGCCAGGAACCACCCCAGTGCAAGATGTCAGGCCATCATGTAACATACTCATATGCAGAATAAACCAACTTTATATGTACACCTTTTGTTTGTTGTGCTAGTTTTGTCTTAGATAACTGCAATATTTTTTTTTCTTTAAGAGCTGTTTGATTGATTCATACCCAATGGCACAGGGTCTGACTGCCAAAAACAAAATTAGTTTCTCTTCAGCTTTCGGACCTAGATTCGGTTCTTTCTATGTGGAATTTACAAATTATTCTTAAATCCATGTGTGTTTTCTTCAGGTATTCCAGCTTCCATCTACCATCCCAAGACATCTGTGTTAATTGATTTGTTTCTGTAATTTTTCCCAGGGTGAGTAAATATGGATTTGTGTGAGTATGTGCTGTGATGGATTGGTGTCCCATCCACAGTTTGTTCCTTCCTTGTATACAATGCTGTATGAATAGTTTCCAATTCTCCTTGACTCATTATTGGAAAAAGTAGGCTCTGAAAAAAGATGGCTGGAAGGCTGTTTTGTAATTTCTTTACAGGGGTCGGTCAGCATGATTAGATTAAATCAGTGATTTGTAAGATCCCTGTAATTAACTACCATCCCTTTTCTTAAATCATTTAGCCCATGTTTTGGGTTGCAGGGGACCAGAGCTTATCCTACCTTCTTTATATAAACAAAATAAATAATGCTTGCCTACAGTGGTCTCCTTAGTTAAATGAAAAAGACATTACATTCTCTGCCTAATTTTCCAATCTGATCAGCTTCATTGTGGAATGGGATGTTCTGTAGAAAATCTTTACATGTAGAAAGACCATCAATACTAATTATCTTCCAATTAAGATCCTTTTCTTTCTTTCACAATCATGGGGGCAGTTGTCACAATCCCTTGAGAGAAGTGAGTACAATCATGAAAAAAATCCAAATATTTATTGAAGGGTTAAAATAGTGTTTCCACCTCACAATGCTTGGATCTAAGGATCATTTCCTGGCCAGGGTTCCGTCTCTGTGGAGTTTGCATATGCTTCCTGTGTTTGTTTGACTTTCTTTTGGGACTTTACACACAAAGTTTAAAGACATGCTCTCAGGTTAAATGGATAATTTGAATTGCCCCAGTACAAGTGTATGCTTTGTTGTGCATACTAATAACTTATGATGGACTAGCATCCCATCCACACGTGGTTCTGTTTTGCTCCATGCAATTTTGTTCTGTCCCTCGGAACAATATCAATAGGGAGTAGGGGCAAGAGTGTTTCAATTAGCCCTGTACCTATAATAGGTTTGAATTATACATCTATTGACTTACTTTTGCATGCTCTGTCAAGCACCTGACGGCTACATTTCCATTGCAATTTGTCTATGTTCAGCCTTAAACAGCAATGTGAAGCTACTTTATGGGTGCAGCATCCACAAGGCAATGTCAGATACATCACCACAAGTAGGAAAGGGTGGGATATATATGAGCAGCTTGGACTTTGATGTTGAATATTGTTTATTAGTGTTGATTGGCAAAATTTGCTAAAATGTTTTTTTGCATCAAATATGTTGCGCTCACCGGTGTCCTGCATGTTTTGTCCAGTGAATATTTTCCTAGATTTTTGCCATGTTGTCAGCTTAAATGAATTTTATAATAATAATAATAATAATAATAATGCATTTTATTTATAGAGCACTTTACATTTGTAGTAAATCTCAAAGTGCTACATAAAAAGTTTAAACAACGGCAAAACAAGCTAAAAACAGAGATAAAACAACAATAATTAGTAGCATTCTTGTTAATATGCTTTCCTAAATAGAAAAGTCTTTAGCTGTGTTCTCAGGCTCTCTTGAGTATCACAGAGCTATAACAGCCTATGTTGAATGAGATAGCCTCCCAAATATACAACTCTGATCCTAGCAGTGGGCTAAAAATTAGGGGAAAACTTGCGAATACATTTAATCTCAAAATGCACACACAGAACAAAACTGGAAATGTTTCGGTATGTTTGTGCCTTAAAAGTAATGTCTTTTTGTGTGGACTTGAATGTAACCTGTATAAAACACTCAAGCCTTTAATATTATTACCCAGAGATCTGGGCAATTTATGTAACCAGGAAGGAGACCATGTACTTTAGTGTTGTGCCTATCAGGTAGCAGTGGCAGGCAAAAAAAAAAAGTATTTTTTGGTTCAAAAGGTGTGAGTATTTGTTACGGAATCTGGGTTGGATAAGCCTTAGTGAATTCATATTTACTGTCTGCCAGTAATTTTACTGTTTTGGTATTTAATTTTATCTCTGGGAGTCACAATTAGCACTGTTACCTCACAGCTCAGGTCACATTTTGGCCAGAACATTTGCTCCAGCATAGTTGGCAGATGTCTCCCTAGCCATCATGGCCACTTATAAGGCCATTACACCATAAAAATCCACTCAAAACTAGTTCAGTTTATTCTGCCCTATTGACTTAAAAGCATTTTCCTGAGTTTGGCGGAAGTTCCAAAACAATTTCGTGATTTTGTCAACCTTGAGGCTTAAACAAATTCAGCAGGGTTTGAGTATCACTATTGGCTGCAAATCGATGATTTTTTTTCATAGAAGAAAAGAAACACAAATTTGCACAGGACGTGAAAAGGTTCCAGCCAGATATGGACTTATATGTTTACACTGTGTGACATTTGTCATTCACTGGTGTACTCTTTTATAAACTCTTGATGTTTGTATCAAAGGGAGATGAGATAAAGTATATGAGTCACAGGGAGAACTTTGTTTCTTGGTGTAGAAAGAATTGTCTACAACTTAAAATCAGCAAAGCCAAAGAACTGGTTATTGACTGTCGCTACACCAAATAGCTTCTGTATGTGCACTCCTACAGGTACTTGGGGGTCCAAATCAATGAGAGGTTGGACTGGTCACATAACACAGAGGAACTATATTAGGGCAGACTATGGAGTGCACTCTCAACCCTCTGGAGGTAGAAGTGGAGGAGAGAATGAGGACAAACCTGATGGCCATTATGAACACTGCTCAACATCCTCTCTCTTACAAACTAACACTGAGTACATTTAGCCAACTTAAGTTTTCAGCAAAATTGTTTCAAGAAAAGCTACTGGGGCTCCTTTATACCAGCAGCAATACACCTGTACAATACCACACTGAGACTGTAACTGGCAAGTCAGAAGTTTTCTTTCTTTTAGTTTATGTTTATCTCTATAAGTCATTCTGGTGTATATCTGACAGCAATTTGTTTGTATAATAACATTATTTATTAATTTTTTGAGCTTCTGTCAAAAACCCACATTTCCCAATGGGGACAAATAAGGTTCAATCTAATTGTATAGCAGCCAGAACACACCTTTTTACCTTTTGTGATATGAAAAGACGCACACAGGTTTACATATTTTTGGAACCAACCTGGTTACAGTGATCCCTCGCTATATCGCGCTTCGCCTTTCGCGGCTTTACTCTATCGCGGATTTTATATGTAAGCATATCTATAATAATAAAAGGCAAAGCCCTCAGTGACTGACTCACTCACTCACTGACTGACTCATCACTAATTCTCCAACTTCCCGTGTAGGTGGAAGGCTGAAATTTGGCAGGCTCATTCCTTACAGCTTACTTACAAAAGTTAGGCAGGTTTCATTTCGAAATTCAAAGCGTAATGGTCATAACTGGAACATATTTTTTGTCCATACACTGTAATGGAGGAGGCGGAGTCACGTATCGCGTCATCACGCCTCCTACGTAATCACGTGAACTAAAAACAAGGAAGAGATTTACAGCACGAGTCACACGCGGGGAACGAAGGTAAATGACGTTAATTTTTGACTGTCTTTTAATACTGTGTAAGCATACATATTAACACATGTGCAATTAAACGTGTGCATTTACGGGGTGATTTCTCAGGCTTAAAAGCTCACC
The DNA here is from genome assembly GCF_900747795.2 of Erpetoichthys calabaricus. Classification (NCBI taxonomy): domain Eukaryota; kingdom Metazoa; phylum Chordata; class Cladistia; order Polypteriformes; family Polypteridae; genus Erpetoichthys; species Erpetoichthys calabaricus. The sequence goes on along the minus strand of NC_041395.2, from coordinate 224,473,975 downwards.
TTTTATCAAACGCGGGAAGAAAGGTAACTGACGTTGTTCACTGTCTTTTAATACTGTGTAACCATACATATTAACACATGTGCAATTAAACGTGTGCATTTACGGGGTGATTTCTCAGGCTTAAAAGCTCGCCTTTTACTAAAAAGGTAAATGCAAAACTATTTTCAATCAGTTTATTGAAACGCTACCGTTAAGGATTGCAATAACATATTCGCGAGATAAAAGAACGAAGTAGGGGGAAATGGAGGAACAGCCGGAAACAGCGAAGAGCAAAAAATAAATTAAACAATTGAGAACGGAGCGAGTGAAGCATACAAGCATGTTCATAAGGGAAACAAAGCATGGTGTAAAACGTAAGTTTAAATTAAGTTTATAGAAACGCTCCCGCTGCGGATTGCAATAACATATTCGCGAGATAAAAGTTTAATGAGAAGACACGAGGTATAAACGAACCACACGCCGTGGCGCAACGTTAAGGGCAACAGTTTCAACCATTCTATGATCTGCTTCTCGCAACTGAAAGACGGCACATGGCGGATGTTAGCCGACTTGCTGACCGCAAGGAGGCATCTTCATAAAATGTGTGTGGGATCATTTGCATGACACGCTGCTTTAAAAAAAAAATGATAAAAAAAATACGGGATAAATCCCGTCCAGTATTGATTCAAAACGGGACGCGCAATTTCATTCTCAAACGCGGCACGATTCCGTATTTTAAAGGACGGGTGGCAACCCTACAGTGCCAGGTAACCACCCATACAATCAGATTGTGATTCAGACTAGGAATGCAATGAATGTAATTACCCCAATCTACATACAAGGCGAAAGTCTTGCAACATTCAAAGATGATGGTTTGGGATAATTAGTACTTATTAAGTACACCATGGCACATAAAAGAGCTTATGAAGCCTTGAACCGAAAAAAGCAAGATCTCAGAGATCGTAAAAAAAAAAAAAGGAGGTGATGTCGTTTTACTCGCTGTACATTTTAGTCAAACATTACCAGTTATTCCACGAGGGAGACCAGCAGATGAACTCAACGCGTGTTTAAAATCCATGCTTCTCCCACGCTCGGTTATATGTCGCGTGTTCTCGGGTAGATACACCAAAAAATTTATACATTTAAGCATGTAATGGGCAAACAAAAAATGAGGTATACCCGAAGGCACTGCAGTAGTACTCAATGTAACTTTACTTCTTAAATGTTAATGTTTTACTGTTTAATAATTTATACGCTTCTTATATATTGTTCAAATTCTTTTATCAAAATACCAGTGACAGCGCAATGCACGATAACATGGAGTGAATACACCATATGCATCTGCCCACGGCCGCCCTGGTGTGCGCAGATAGGAGTTGATTCTAAAATAAAATAAACATAAAAAGAGTAATACAATCATCACCCATAAAGCGGATAGCAGACGTGACGTATTATATGTGTACCAGATTTCAAGTCAATAGGTGAAACGGTTTGCAAGCTACAGGTGATTTAAAATCCTGGACAGACCAACGAAAAGCCACGGTAGCAAATTATAGAAGAAGATTTTACTGTTTCATAATTTATATTTATATGAAATGTGCTTCTTATATATTACTTCATATTCTCATATGATAATGATGTTAATGTTGTTTATATTGATTTCTATGTTATTGTAAGTGCATCTATGTGTGTATATGTATGTATGTATGTGTATATATATATATATATATATATATATATATATATATATATATATATATATATATAAAAAATATATATATAAAAAATATATGTGTATATGTATATATAATATATCTGTATGTGTGTGTATATGTGTGTGTATATGTGTATATGTATATATATATGACAGCAACACTCATAACAATGACAACACAATTACATTGACAATCATGTTACGTTATTTTTAAAATGTTTCCTTTACTTTTTCATAACCTCTTTAACACACTACTTCTCCGCTGCGAAGCGCGGGTATTTTGCTATATATAATACATATATATATATATACATATATATATATAATATATGTGTATATGTATGTATATATATATATATATGACAGCAACACTCATAACAATGACAACACAATTACATTGACAATCATGTTACGTTATTTTTATAATGTAACCTTTACTTTTTCATAACCTCTTTAACACACTACTTCTCCGCTGCAAAGCGCGGGTATTTTGCTAGTTTAAATATATATCGCGGATTTTTTGCTGGTTCGCGGATTTCTGAGGACAATGGGTCTTTTAATTTCTGGTACATGCTTCCTCAGTTGGTTTGCCCAGTTGATTTCATACAAGGGACGCTATTGGCAGATGGCTGAGAAGCTACCCAACTTACTTTCTCTCTCGCTCTCTTGCGCTGACGTAGGGGGGTGTGAGCAGGGGGGCTGTTCGCACACCTAGACGATAGGGACACTCGTCTAAAAATGCTGAAAGATTATCTTCACGTTGCTACCTTCTGTGTGCAGCTGCTTCCTAAAGCGACATGCTGCACGGTGCTTCGCATACTTAAAAGCTCAAAGGACACGTATTGATTTTTCTCTGTCTCTCTCTCTCTCCCTGCTCCTGACGGAGGGGGTGTGAGCTGCCACCTTCAACAGCTTTGTACCGGCGGTGCTTCGCATACTTAAAAGCCAAACAGCCCTATTGATTTTTGACTGCTTGCTTTGTTCTCTCTCTCTCTCTCTCTCTCCTGACGCGCACTCCTTTGAAAAGGAAGATATGTTTGCATTCTTTTAATTGTGAGACAGAACTGTCATCTCTGTCTTGTCATGGAGCACAGTTTAAACTTTTGAAAAAGAGACAAATGTTTGTTTGCAGTGTTTGAATAACGTTCCTGTCTCTCTACAACCTCCTGTGTTTCTGCGCAAATCTGTGACCCAAGCATGACAATATAAAAATAACCATATAAACATATGGTTTCTACTTCGCGGATTTTCTTATTTCGCGGGTGGCTCTGGAACGCAACCCCCGCGATGGAGGAGGGATTACTGTATTCCCTTTTAAATGAAAACTCAACAAAAAAGATTAACACAAGTATTGGCTACTGCCATTAACAATACATTCTATATCATTATTCAGGAGTGATTCTCCAACTCCATGTCTCTTCATGTCAGTAAGCGTGCAGGATTAGGAGCTGTCACTGAGTTTCACCATTGTGTTCGGCCACCCAGTAAATTAGATCAAGTTGAAAACTGAAATGTGGCCATTAACTAAATTGATGGTATTTCTAGCAAACATCAGCAAGTAATCATTGTACTTTTCCTTTCTGAAGGAGGCAGGTAATAGTCTGAAGTGACCATTCAGAGTCTACAGCGTCTCCGGCATAGCTTTCAACAGCAGAGCTGGCATAGCAGGGGATGTCTGGGACATTGTCTCACCTTCTCTGTGGAAGTCAGCCTCACTGTACTTTGTCGCAATGCCCTCACCTGCCTTGGGACAGAGAGACACCATCTACAGCCATCCTCTTTCTTATTTGAAAACCAAGCTGCAGCTTCCCACGGTTGATTTGTTTTTGGGGCCAGTCCCTTACCAGGATCACAGCATATGGAGGCACTGGAAGGACCATCATTTTTAAGGTATGGGAAAAGACCTGAGAGAACATTAAGGAAGTGGTACTTGGATATCTGCATGTCTCCCCATGAATGCTGGTAAGAGTGGCCCTTTTTTCCACTGTATTATTGTAACTGCATGAAATAGTACCAAACAAGTGTCAAACAGCACAATGTCGAGTTGTTCATTGATTTGAGCTGTGCCTGAAAAGGAACGAGCAGAGGGTTAGCAGGTGGCCAGATCACAAAATCATTTTCCTGTAACCCATCCACAGTCCATGGGTTCCTCCAGTCTCATCTGTAGCAGGGATTTTGGAGATCTTTCTCTTCACCACGCATCAAGATCTTGCTCCTTTGACTCAGCATTCAGCTTTAGGGTCTTGAACAGGAGGAACCTCTTTTTTTTTTTTTTGCACCGGTACTGCCAGCTGCACAGTTTGCCTCAGAGGTTGAAGGCCTGCACCTTTGTCAGCTTTTTTGGATCAATGCTGTGCCTGGCATCCTTTTGTTAACCTATAGTGGGCCAAGACTTCAGCAATGTGCAATCTTGGAGTGTTTGGTTTGGAGACAAGCATGAGTAGGGAGGTCGGGAGTTCAGAAAAAGGGAGGAGGATAAATCAAGAGAAAAACGGCTTTGGAAGAAGATTGGGTAGAGGAGCTGGTTTGCTGGATTGGAGGCATGGCAGCCGAGATTTTGCCCCTTGTGGAGCGAGCGAATGAAGTGAATGAAGCTCCCAAATGCTCAGCAGGAGTGACCCAAAGGGCTCTGAAGATCATCCTGTGGATGCCTGAGTGAGAAAGTGGTAGGATACTACAGCCAGGTTTGGATCACCCCAACGGTGACCAGCTGAGTTGGCTGAGGTGCAAGCCATTTAAATGGGTGCCCAGCCAGCATACCCCTCATTGCCCAGTCCATCAGCGTTTCCTGACTATCAATGTCCCAGGCTTAAGTATGAATATGCCAGGTGTAGGCAACCCAGGCATCACAGAGTAGCTCTTATGACGGACAGAAATCCCATCCAGGGTTGGCTTCCTAAATTGTAATCAGTGCTCCCAGGATAGGCTTTAACAATAATGACACTGAATTGGGTTAAGTGGGCATGAGTATATTATTTTATGTCACGTTATGTGTTTTTTAACAGTTTTGGTCTTACGTAGAGATAAAAAGCTTTTTATAGGTTTTAATCTGAGTGGGTTGAAAAGATGAAATTTTATCACTTGTATTGTGAGCAAAACATTAATGATAATGACAACATTTTAAAAAATAGCATGGAATTGAGCTATTGTAAATGTAATACATTTTCACGAATGCTTCTTTTGTGGCGGTCATTCAACTCTAAATACTAAAATTATTATATCACAAAAGCAGAGGGTGTCAGTTTTGTACTTGCCTCAGCATGCATAAACACATGAATGCCAAACTGTAATGTCAAATTCAGTACTAATGAATGATTTGCTGCCCATTTCACATGAGACCACATTATTATAAGCTTGACATCAAGATGATGGTATTCTAATCCCAACAGTGGCAGAAAACAACCTGAATCAAACTCCTTATAGCTATTAATCCGACTCGATAAATTGGAACCAAACACTGAGTTAGACTTGATGTTCTGCACTATATTGAAGCTCCCATGAATATTTTTATTTATATTTTGTGTGTTGATGTTATGGTACTGACCACATGCCTTATTTAATATTGTATTGTAATGTTTTCTCTTCAAAGTTTATGCTGTTAATGGCCCTATATAAAAATTGATTAAATGAATTGTTAATGACATGGTGGTGGTACTTCCACTGTGTTACATTTCCAGAAATTTTGAATCCCAGCTTTGTCAGCACAAAAACACTGAATAATCTATTTTTATATTTTATTTTCTCAGATTATAAATTTAAAATACAGTATATTAATAGAAGAATTTTTCTAGCCAATCCACCAAACCGTGTATTGCAAGTTTGCCCAACTCTTTGCCCAAATATGATCTGTTATTTTAAGTATTTTTTTTTCTTATTAAACAGTTTGGCTGGAACAAAAACTTGCCACCACTGCGGCCCTCCAGGACCAATGTTGATAACACTTGGTGTACATCATGCCAGAAGAGAGAAGAGTAGTCAACATAAGTCAGGAATGTAATTATATTAACACGGACCTGGACAAAGATACAAGACCATCTCAAAGGCATGGAACATACCTCAAAACTCAAAAAATACAAAACTGCAGCCACATTGCCTACGTCAGAACGCCTCTTGAAACCTAATCACCAAACATGAAGGCACTTGTCAGACAGGCTACTGTTATTCTACATGTCACTTTAACTGAGTTGCAGAGTCAGTGGCTGTGAGTAGAGAGGATTTTCATGGCTTAACAATCTCTAAGGCATTGCCCAAAATGTACCTTTATAGAAAAATGCCATGAAAGAAGTGTTGCCGGAGAAAAAACATTTCCTTGGCCCTATATGATTTCCAAACTGTTACTTGAAAGATACTGCAAAGATATACCAAAAAGTCTTGTGATCTAATTAGATTAAAGCCAAACGTTTTAGCTTGAAATTTATGCAGTATGTGTGGTGTAAATCTAAAACTACACATCAGCTACAGTAACACCATCAATACTGTAAAAAAAAGGCACCATCATGTTATAGGAATGCTTTTCAGCAGAGACTATCACTCTGGTCAGGGATGATAGGAAGATAATGCTACACAATGCAGACAGATCATGGAGCAAAACCTTCACCCAAAGCACACTACCAGAGAACAAGATTGGCTTAAAATGGCCTTAAATGGCCCAGTCAGAGTCCTTTACTTTCTATGGGGAGATCTAAAAATTGCTGTCCATGGTGGCCCCTCATCTAACCTTGAAATCTTTGCTCCAGTATGTTATCCAGAGGCTTCTCTGAAAAGACCATTTGCTGTAATATTAGCTGTGAGAGGTGGTTCAACCAGCTACTGTACGGGAGATGAAACCGTTGACAATTCAGTTTTTTGGAAGTAAAATTTTGAAGGGTATAGAATTTCCTTTCTGTGACTAATTTAATAATAAAAATGATCAAATTTCCTGAGAGGCTTTTCCCCTAGAGTGGAGGGTAAGAATGCATGCAAACTACATGTCCAGAGGTTCCAGCCCTTCTAGTCAGTCCCCTATATAAGAAAATGGACAACCAGAAGTCGGTGTTCATTTTGGACTATGCTTCCAATGAGAAATCGAACTGAAATAGATCTTTGTCTTAAAGGCGGATGGTCCTTCCATTTATTTTTTTATTTCTTTTTGCTTATTCTTTTAAGAAACTGCTTCCCATTAAATGTGGGAACGCTTTGATTCTGTCCCTCCTTTTTCTTAGTGTTCAGCTCTAGCCTACCAGACCGGTAACTCAGGAGAACTGGAAGCCTTATGCTCACATTTCTGACTGTTGACCCCAACACCTTACCTTTGTACAGAGTCTATTGGTTGCTAGGTGAAGTTTCATTTGTTTAAAGGGCGTATCTCTATACACACCACTAAAACTGACAATATCTATTCTTTGTTAATTTCAAGTTACACTCAGTTTGTCTCTCAGAGGCCTAACAGCCAACTCTCAACAAGCCACTAATTAATAAACCTTCATTAACAGTTTGATTGGTGACTGATTTTAATCTAAAATCTTGGTCATTCAATGCTGTTTTATAGGAACGCTTTTATTTATCTTTTAGTCACCAAGGAAATTGAACACCAGATTAATTGTTCTTATTAAATCTCAGTCCTCTGAGAGCGTTACGGCAGGATGTCAGTCTCAATTTACAATATTTTATGCAGTATGTGAAATATTCTCTCCTTCTTGATCTCTCTCTCTCTCTCTGTCTCTCTCTTTTTCTTTCATCCTGACTGCTCTCTGGAAAATGGCTAATTTTAATCTTGTATGAGGAATGCACAAGTCTCAACAGTGATGCAATGAAGCCAATGTCTTAGGAACAGGTTGCTTTATCAGTGCTTACACATGTATATTCAAGTTACACCTTAGTAACCAGTGGGTTTGTTCACACACACCAAGCAGAAGTAAAATAAGGGTGTTGCCCATCTAATACTTTGAAGACATAATCCAGCTAGAGAGTAGAAAATGTTTTTTTGGAGAATTGTGTAATGAGTATTCCCATTTGAAAACCTTCAGTTCACCTATTAATATTATTCATACCATGCTTCTACTATGCCCTTCATGCATGATTCAGGTTTTATTAGCATTACATTAGACTGTTTATCTGTGGTATAACCAGGTTACTCATATCCTGTTCAGGCCTCACAAGAGATAAAAGTAATATGCAGATTGCACAAGCACCTAGGCCACAACTGTGTTGCAGTGCTTTTCTTCCCTCACTTTATTCTTCTTTACTTCACTTATCTATTCAGCTACCATTAAGGGTTTGTGCCATCAAGATCTTTAAGGTGGAGTCTTGGAATATGGACATTTAATAATGTTGGGAAAAAAATACACAAGCAAAGGTCAGAAAATTAAAAAAATGAAACAAAATAAACCATTTGCAATGGCAAAAAAAAGCGTCTTTCACCTGGATAAAAAGTATGTTGTGCCCTCCAGCCTCCTTAAATACTTGCACCATTCCAATGAAGTTCTTTTTGTACATATAAAGCTGCCCAGTAACCATGTCAGATAGGAGGAGTCAGGAGCAGAACCAGTCCTCACTTGATCCTTAAACTTTAAAATTGAGCCTCAGGTCATGCTAGAGCCAGTTTTTCAAAAAGTCATGGCTGGAACAAGCTAAGATTGATATTCAATAAGTACAAACTCATTTGTATGCATCAAATGCACAGGATAAAAAATTCTTGTACTAATTCACTATGTGAGTTCTTATAACTCAATAACGAAAGGAGGTGTGAATTGTGTATTAAACCCTACTTTACACAGGTCAGGAATAGCCCCTGCTACAATATAAAACTGTGCCAATAGTGTTACCTTTTATAAGGATCACAATCTAACAGCCTAATGGAGGTTTCTCCACTATGCAACGGCTGGCAGGCATGGGCGGGTGTCCCATCTGGGCTGGTTCAAACCTGCTTACCTGCCCTCCAGATAGGAAGGGTAGCCTCTGTCACAGCCTGGAGATGGACAGAAATGGATATGCTAGCATCCTAGAAGGACTTGATCAAGGATCCTTAACTGTCCTGGATGCCAGTACAATGGAAGGACAGAGGGAGGCAACTTACCTGTTATTTTTTTCCCCCAAAACACTAGATGGCAGCGTCCCTGGGTAAAGGTACCTCTATAGATATACACAGGGTATGTTGGGAACTATAGTCTTGTGGGGCAGCCCTATTGTGTTCTGTAGGTGCCACCTGGGGGTGCTGCAGGGATTAAAGGTATCTACTTCATGGCACTTCCTCCTAACCTGGAAGTGCTTCTGAGGGACAGTGTCATGGCACTTGAAGTACTTCTGGGTCCTGGATAAAGGAAGCATCTCTGCTTTATCTCAGAGAGTTGGAGGCAGGAGAGGAGTTGCATGACACTTGCCAGGGAGGAGTGGAGAAGAGAAGAATGAGAAGAGAAAAGTTACATTGTGGTACGGTACAGTACTGTATTTATAGTGAGAGGCCTGTCAAAGGTAATCTGTAAAATAAATATTCATGTTTGAACCTGGGACTGAGAGATTGTGTTTGGGGTGTGGGGGTGCTCTTATGCCCCCTACTGGTCACAACTGATATTGGAATAATATCCTTTGTTGCCAGTGAATCATATCAATCACTTTATTAATGATAAATTATTGCCCTCTCTTACATTGTTCAGCTATAACGACATTGTTATCTCTGACTACCCTTCTCTTAAAAGTCATATATTCCCTGTGATAATTCCCTCGATGGAATGCTAAACCATCCATTAATCCTCTAAACTTCAGCCGCCCATGAATTAAATCCACTTTGCTTGTGAACCTTATTCTTTTCATCTGCTGTTTATCTGCACAAGCCAGTAGACTGAATTAATTTGTCTTGAACTTGATATTAAGGGTATTGGTGCAAACTTTAGTTAAACTACTGTTGTAGAATGTTAAAAGAACATAGAGGTTGACAGACAGGAACAATATAATAAGAGCATTTTATATTACTATGAAAGATACCATTTATGATTTACCTAATATTTCTGGTGAAACCCTGTATGTGATAATTAAGGTTCCAGAAATGTGCTCAAATTAAATCAAATATACACTCAATTTTGTTATTGTAAAACAATTGGATCTTGTTTTTACATTAGAATTTGGTAAATTGTGTATAATTTCTTTTTACTGGCTGTTAAAGAGAGAGAAAGAAAGAGTGAGAGCTTCATCACTGTATTGCTACTGTGATCAGCAGTTAAAAAAAGGTCACCATCCATCTTGCATGCCGTAAAACACAACTAAAGGAGGCAGGTGTCAGGCCATAAAAATTCTGCTCCAATACCCCCACATTTTGAGAGGCAACTAGTCAATCTGAATGAACACAGAAAATGGCTGTTAAACTGACAGAGAGAGAGAAAGTGTGCAATGCTGTAGATAGATAGATAGATAGATAGATAGATAGATAGATAGATAGATAGATAGATAGATAGATAGATAGATAGATAGATAGATAGATAGATAGATAGATAGATAGATAGATAGATAGATAGAACTTAATATGTCCCCTGATATCTGATTTCATCAGATGTATGTCTAGACTTTAACATACAGTGAAGGAGTAGTTGGAAGGGTTGGGAAAACACAGGAAAATTTTTAAAAGGGTGGAAGGTCAGAGTTGATGTGAAAACTGGCTATCTGAGAAGATAAAGCCAAAGTTAAAAGATGTTATTTTTTACATTCTGGAGGTTTGGGAGAACTAACAATATCATCTTTTACAATCAGCGATATTCCATCTCTGCACAGCAACATTACGTCTGCCAAAGCTACTCTTCCTCAAAATAAATGAATCAAGGGTTGACCCAGGCCACAGAGACACAACATTTGTCAGCCACATCTTGGAATCACAGATGACTTGTGCATTAATGGAATGTAACTACTTATGGTTAACAAAAGCAACTTCATTCTCACTAAATGCTCTTATTGCAATATGAGTGCAGTAAATCACTCCAGTTACTTTAGGAAAACCACATACTGCTGCAAATTACCTTTTTATGTTGGCAAAAATGTGTTATGTTTTATGTATGACCATTCACACTGTTCCCATGGTTACAATCCCTTGCTTGTTAAACAACTCTTCTCCTGGTCATCCCATTAATTTCGATTGGATTTCGGTGTTAACCTTAACATCCATCAGGGGATTTTGAGTATGATGAACTCATGGCTTTGATTATTTTGATAATGTAACAGCATTTTGATGTTCTGAATTTTTTTTCTTTTGACATGTCCTCATTTTGTTTTCCTGTGGGTACTTCAATTTTTAGTGGAGTTTTTGTACAGTTTCTAATCCCATTCCTACCATGTGACAACATATATGACCTTTCTGATGGTAGTAAGGACAGTGTCATGTACTTCCCGTTGGTTCAAGATTCTGGATACAAAATAGCAAAAATGCTCAACTGTATATACACGCACTCACAAACACACATACAAGTGCTTCATCTATGTATGAGGTAATAGCCAGACTCGGAATTGTGTTCTTTTAATAATTACAAATGAGACAAATTCTCTCCAAAGTAAAATGTGGTGGAGTGTCTGTCAGGCTGAGTGCTCATTGTGACGTTTTTGGTGTTCTGTTGCTGGTTCGAATCCCCATCACTGCCAAAAGAGATCCTACTCTGCTGGGTCCTTGAGCAAGACCCTTAACCTGCAATTGCTCCAGGGGTGCTGTACAATGGCTGGCCCTGCGCTTTGACACCAAGGGGTATGCAAAAACTAACAAATTCCTAATACAAGAAATTGTATAAGGCGAAATAAAAAACAGAAAAAAAGTAGTTTTTTTTTTAAGAATTATTATTTACTAGCCACAGTTCCAGTCTAAATCAGATAATACAATAATTGAAAAATATTTGCTATGTCTTGCCCAACATGTACTTTAAATGCCTTTTCTCTGTATGTCTGAACTTCTCTCCAGCATGTTGCCATAAAGACTCATCACTATTTTTTGAGTCATGTTTCTCGCCTCTGGTCCGGTTTTATACTTTCTATTATTGAAAGTGAATCTCTCAGCATGCGCCTTTACTCCTCCTTGTGCGTCTCACACTCGCACTTCCACTTTTGTCACGTCACCAAAGCCAAACCAACCAATCAGATTGCTCTGTGGACTGGACAAACAGACCTTAGTGTTTTATTGTATAGTAGATGTGCATCAGCTGACTAACTACTTCAACTTCAAGCAGATTCAAAATTGGAAAATGCTACCATTTACAAGGGCTCAGGGGTGAAAATTTAAACATGGAACTTCCCTTGCTAATGGGGCTGCTTCTTTCTGGAATTTTACTGGCCCTTCAGTTTTCTATAAACATTGTTTGTACAAAATGTTTAAGTTTACTGAAAAAATAAACTACAAAACAGACCCATGTTTTACCCACCCAAAAATGTAGTGACAAAACTGACCGTAGTATTAGACTAGTGATACTTTTTTTATTTTAAATGTCATAACAACGACAATCAGGCAACCCAGCCACAGGGGATGCACAAACCAGTGTGTTTCTTTGTGCCGGTCCCAAGCCCGGATAAATGGGGAGGGTTATGTCAGGAAGGGCATCCAGTGTAAAATTTTGCCAAATCAATATGTGGACTATAATACAAAAAGATGATCCGCTATGGCAACCCTTAATGGGAGCAGCCGAAAGAAGAAGAAGAAGAAGAAGGTGTGATTTGATTTGAAGGCTAAAATGACATCAACTTGATTTTTAATTGGGCTTTGTAAACTTTAACTTATACAATGCCCCTTGCTAGTGTTTTTGACTTCAATTTTCCTCTTGTCCATTTGTTTGTCCAATATAGTCATCTGTCTCTCTGTCATATCTACATCTAGGCAATAGAAGCATCTTCTAATATCAACCAAATATAAGATTAAAATGCTATTCAGCTTCTTCTATGTTGAATAATGATTTGGTGACATTACTAATTAATATGAACATGTTAATAGGCTGTCAAGTGACATCTGCTGTTTGCTCAGAGATTAGTGCTGGCTGCTGAGTACTTTCCCATTTTTCTGATATTTGATCAGGATGTATAACCACTGCTGGGCACCTGAATATCAATTTTGTATTGTATCTTATGCAACTTGTTTTGCTCTGTTTATTGTGATTATTATTTTTGTGTGACCTCTGTATGTGTTGGGGGGGGTTTCAATGCCACTACACATGTCAACACTCTCTCTGTTTACATGTCAAGCTTCACCCCATGACGGTTGCCCGAGTTCAAGGATTCTATTACAGAACATCATGTACGTCTGCCACCTGCCAGAAGAACAAAAAAGTGGGGCTTAAGCATATTATACACCAGCCCGCACATTTAATTTGAAGGACACAGATCCATTACCAGCAGGAGCAAGTTACTGATGATGTCTGGCTGAGAGGGTCACCAAAAGGTCACTCTGAATCAGATTTTGGAGAATTCACTGTTACATTTTTTTGGAAGTGTTGCATTTAAAATGTTAAGAAGTAAAATATTCCTTTTAATTTATTGTATATACTATACTAGCAAAATACCCGCGCTTCGCAGCGGAGAAGTAGTGTGTTAAAGAGGTTATGAAAAAAAAAGGAAACATTTTAAAAATAACGTAACATGATTGTCAATGTAATTGTGTTGTCATTGTTATGAGTGTTGCTGTGTTTTATATATATAAAATACACACACACACATATAAACATATATATACATATACATATACACATATATATACATATCTACATCTTTATTTTATCTTTATTTTATTTTATTGTAGAATCAACTCCTATCTGCGCACAGCAGGGCAGCCGTGGGCGGATGCGTATGGTGTATTCACTCCATGTTATCGTGCATTGCGCTGTCAGTGGTATTTTGATAAAAGAATTTGAACAACATATAAGAAGCGTATAAATTATTAAACAGTAAAACATTAACATTTAAGAAGTAAAGTTACATTAAGTACTACTGCAGTGCCTTCGGGTATACCTCATTTTTTGTTTGCCCATTACATGCTTAAATGTATACATTTTTTGGTGCACCTACCCGAGAACACGCGACATATAACCGAGCGTGGGAGAAGCATGGATTTTAAACACGCGTTGAGTTCATCTGCTGGTCTCCCTCGTGGAATAACTGGTAATGTTTGACTAAAATCTACAGCGAGTAAAACGACATTACCTCCTATTTTTTTTTTTTACGATCTCTGAGATCTTGCTTTTTTCGGTTGAAGGCTTCATAAGCTCTTTTATGTTGTATGGTGTACTTATCCCAAACCATCATCTTTGAATGTTGCAAGACTTTCGCCTTGTATGTAGATCGGGGTAATTACATTCATTGCATTCCTAGTTTGAATCACAATCTGATTGTATGGGTGGTTACCTGGCACTGTAGGGTTGCCACCCGTCCTTTAAAATACGGAATCGTGCCGCGTTTGAGAATGAAATTGCGCGTCCCGTTTTGAATCAATACTGGACGGGATTTATCCCGTATTTTTTTTATCATTTTTTTTTTAAAGCAGCGTCTCATGCAAATCATCCCACACGCATTTTATGAAGATGCCTCCTTTCCTACTTTTGATTGGGTAATACTTGATGTCATCGTTAGTTTGATTGGTGTTTTTAACTGTCCAGTGAGGAGGGCGTGTCTTTTAAGTAGAGTCTGCAAAGTGTTGGCACTGAGATGTGGCGTCAGCGCCATAGTTGAAGCCCCTAACGTTGCGGTCAGCAAGTCGGCTAACATCCGCCATGTGCCGTCTTTCAGTTGCGAGAAGCAGATCATAGAATGTTTGAAACTGTTGCCCCTAACGTTGCGCCACGGCGTGTGGTTCGTTTATACCTCGTGTCTTCTCATTAAACTTTTATCTCGCGAATATGTTATTGCAATCCGCAGCGGGAGCGTTTCTATAAACTTAATTTAAACTTACGTTTTACACCGTGCTTTGTTTCCCTTATGAACATGCTTGTATGCTTAACTCGCTCCGTTCTCAATTGTTTAATTAATTTTTTGCTCTTCGCTGTTTGCGGCTGTTCCTCCATTTCCCCCTACTTCGTTCTTTTATCTCGCGAATATGTTATTGCAATCCTTAACGGGAGCGTTTCAATAAACTGATTGAAAATAGTTTTGCATTTACCTTTTTAGTAAAAGGCGAGCTTTTAAGCCTGAGAAATCACCCTGTAAATGCACACGTTTAATTGGACATGTGTTAATATGTATGGTTACACAGTATTAAAAGACAGTGAACAACGTCAGTTACCTTTCTTCCCGCGTTTGATAAAAGGTGAGCTTTTAAGCCTGAGAAATCACCCCGTAAATGCACACGTTTAATTGCACATGTGTTAATATGTATGCTTACACAGTATTAAAAGACAGTCAAAAATTAACGTCATTTACCTTCGTTCCCGCGTGTGACTCGTGCTGTAAATCTCTTCCTTGTTTTTAGTTCACGTGATTACGTAGGAGGCGTGATGACGCGATACGTGACTCCGCCTCCTCCATTACAGTGTATGGACAAAAAATATGTTCCAGTTATGACCATTACGCTTTGAATTTCGAAATGAAACCTGCCTAACTTTTGTAAGTAAGCTGTAAGGAATGAGCCTGCCAAATTTCAGCCTTCCACCTACACGGGAAGTTGGAGAATTAGTGATGAGTGAGTCAGTCAGTCAGTGAGTGAGTGAGTGAGTCAGTCAGTCAGTGAGGGCTTTGCCTTTTATTATTATAGATTATTTGTTACAGCATTTTTCAATACCAAATTTTCATACAAAGAATGTAGCTCAAAGTGCTTTACAAGATGTCAAAAACAAGGTGCACCAAAAGAACAAATTAGAAATAGGTAAGAATATGAATGAATACAAGAAATAGCAAAAACAGTAAATAAGAAATCAATACTCACTTACATAACACAGATATACGTCATAAATAAGGTAGAGTCCTTATGTATAGATTTGTTTTTAAGTGTTTAATGATATGACCGGTACCATGGTCAGATGACCAGGAATTACACAATAACAAAAAACACTCCACAGGTGAGAATAACAAGCAAACCAGCATTAGAAGATTTAGGGTTCCAGCTCAGAATTTAAGGGGATAGATACTCCAAATATAAGAAGGAGCAAGACTATTTAGAGAATTTTATACCATTAATAGTATTTTAAAATAAATTCTAAAAGACATAGGTAACGGATGTATGATTCTAAAACTGTAGATGCGCACAGAATTTCTTTCGCTGTATGAATGGGTGAAAGGATGTCACGGAAGTGTTTGGGTGCCAGCTAGGTTGCCCTGTTTAATCCTAACTTAAAATATTATTAAAGAAAACAGGCGCTCGAAAGGGCATGAAAGGCAAACAAAACAGCAGTAATAAGAAGCAGTCTTCATAAATCTCGGTAGAGCAGGTGTTGTGATGTGAGATTTTGCATATAAGTTGATAAATATTTTGTATGTCTTTATTTGTAACTGGCAAAGCAATGTAATATTAGTGTTATATTAGTGGGAAGCATTCATGTTTACAACCCCCCCACCCCCACCCCCCACCAGGACTGAGTCTCTTTGAATTTTACGGCAGGATTTGGGGGAAGTACCTCAAACCAGTTTGGCAAGTGTTTCTCTGCTAAAGTCTCTCAGTCAACCCCAGTCAGCCTGCAGGTAAGCCAGGCTGCCTAACTGCCAAGCTTTACCTTAACATACAGTTTTGGGGGCAGTTGTGAGGGTGGTTTATTCCCCCATTGGTCTGAAGTATGGCTGTTTGAGACTGGCTTGTATCAGAAGCCTTTAAGTACCATGACGTCCTATTGGCTCTAGGGGTTGGACAGATAATCTATAAATTTCCTTGCTTACCTCACACACTCTCTCTTACCAAACTGATGCATGAACTGAAAAGGACAACACAATGAAGAGCACAGCTCGGCAGCCATATTGAGACAGGCATGCGGCCTGTTCTGAAGAAAGCTGACCACAAAATTATGCCTTAACTAGAGACATTTTTAAGTAACTAACAAGTCTGTGTGGCACCTGAAACTACACATCACCATTTTATCAAGTTGTATGGTTGCCAATATTCAAATGTACTTTGCATATTGTTATTATTTATGAATATTATCAATAATACATTATTTAAATTGTAACCTAACTCCTGCTTGTCTTTTACTACACCTAATTGCCTGAGGTTATAAATGCAGAAGGGAAGGTGGGGAGAAGTTATATACTATAATACCTTATAAACAGTGGTAAGTCTGTGAGATTTGGGGCATTCTGACAAAGGCTACATATTAATAATACAAAAGGGGAAAGTAGAGTAAAATATTGCTCTACCAAGACAAAACAGCAGGTCTTCTCGGGAAGCTCCGTTCTAGTTGCAGTCTAGGTCCAGATTGAAACGACTCTCTCTGGGGTATCCAGCATTTTATACTGCTCCAACCGGAAGGGGCAGAGTCAGTTGCCCTCAGAGGGAGTCTTCTCACTGCTGAAGGTAAAAATACAGACAATACCATTAGCGATAGCGCCCTGTCTCACCCAGGGGTGGTATTGCTTACCGCAGATAAGACCGAAAGATGATCTTTTCACCTGCATGCGTGACAGCCTCTGATTAATATCTGCAACTGATTAATATCTTTCTTATGTAGTCCAGTTAGGAATGTATTACTGTAATTTAATAAAAACAAAAAAGTGAATTAATTTTTTAGCATCTTGCAGTGTTTTAAGAGGTCTATCTTTTGCAGTGTTCCTTAAGTGGAAAAATGCAGTCTTAGCAATTTAATGAGGAATTTCAAGTTTAGGTCAGAGTCCATGATAACACCTACATTCTTTACTCCGGACATGCCTTTTATTACAAAGGATTCAAGTTTAATTCTAAGAATCTCATTATTTCTATTTTTGCTAATAACTCATTTCTGATTTTTCCTAATTTACCTTAAGGAAATTACTACTCATCCATTCAGAAAAACAATATAGAAAATTGATCAGTGGGAACATAGCTACAGAGTCACCCAGTGCTATATAAGTAAATGTGAATGTCACTTGCATAGATGTGGTAGTTCATCTTGTGTTTTGAGATAATCTGGACTAACAAGAGCATGTAGATTGAAAATAACTGGGCACAGAACAGATCTAATATTATGGATCCCCAAACTATAGTCACCACAACTAATAAAGAATTTATTAAATAAGACTTAAAATAAGGGCGGCACGGTGGCGCAGTGGGTAGCGCTGCTGCCTCGCAGTTGGGAGATCTGGGGACCTGGGTTCAATTCCCGGGTCCTCCCTGTGTGGAGTCTGCATGTTCTCCCCGTGTCTGCGTGGGTCTCCTCCGGGCGCTCCGGTTTCCTCCCACAGTCCAAAGACATGCTGGTTAGGTGGATTGGTGATTCTAAATTAGCCCTAGTGTGTGCTTGGTGTGCGGGTGTGTTTGTGTGTGTTCTGCGGTGGGTTGGCACCCTGCCCGGGATTGGTTCCTGCCCTGTGTTGGCTGGGATTGGCTCCAGCAGACCCCCGTGACCCTGTGTTCGGATTCAACGGGTTGGAAAATGGATGGATGGATGGACTTAAAATAATCTTACAACACTACCAGACAGACCCACCCTTTGACTAAGATGATTTATGAGAATACTATGATCTATAGCAGTATTTGTTAAACATTTTGGGACTGCAAAGCTCTACACAAAAAAAAAATTTAAAGAATCCATCCATCCATCCATCCATTTTCCAACCCGCTGAATCCGAACACAGGGTCACGGGGGTCTGCTGGAGCCAATCCCAGCCAACACAGGGCACAAGGCAGGGAACCAATCCTGGGCAGGGTGCCAACCCACCGCAGTAAAGAATCCATGTGAAAATAAAAAAAAAGAGTGACTATACAGTAAATATGTATAGATATATGCATATAAAGTATATATTTATGAAAAAAGACAAAATAATAAAAACTGTTTCTGGGAGAAAATGTAAATGCAAATTAAAAGGATGCTCAAATCATAAATATATGATTTAAAGTTTATTAAAGATACTCTTAATATACAGCAGGTGTCATACAACATTTAATATTTTGTTTTCGGTGCAGACACAATCGAAAATCTATTTTCACATAAGCATGCAAAAGTAAACTAAAGTAAACTGGAGCATGATCTTAAATGCTTATTGACTTAAAGTCTACTATGAATTCAAATTTTTTAATGTAACGCCTGTGAATAAATCATAATATACAATATCTTTTTCATTCATCGATAGATCATTCATTACTTGTTCATTGAGATTAAATGGATCCAGAATCCACAAAAAAAAAACCTTCTCTTGAGTTCTTTCAGGAAAATAGTTTTTAAATTATACGAATGACATTTTGTAAATGATTGATCACCATGGGTTTTAGTTGGTCAAAATTGTAATATTCATCTCTCTTTTCTTCCACATTTATTTGTTAGGTTTTGAAGCAATCAAAGAAATTATTTTTCAGTTCTTTGTATCCAAGGTTTAATTTTCTTCTTTGGGCCTTCTGTTTTATCACTTTACTAGGGGGCTCCGCCCCCTGCTCGCTTCGCTCGCCAACCCCTGGTGTTGGGAATGACAAAGAGCGTGATGTATGAATGAGATATAGAATAGTGTGACGGTGTAGATGATGCAAATAGAAAGCAAACAATAAAGTGTGTGGCACAGTGTAAAGGTTTATTTGAAAATTTCTTTGTACACGCCGTTTAAGTGTAAAAGGTAATTTCAGCTCAGAACTTGTAAGGTCAATGAAGATGGTTATTGTTGTGATCAGAGTCAAGTTTGTCAGAGCTTAGAAAGAGTTGTGTCTCTCCAGGAAGTAATGGAATGACTTGGGTATTTATGTTTTGCACATTAATATTTTTTGGACATAATATAGTGCGTTGTGTTAAAAGGGGCATTTGGTCTAATGAGATCGCTGTTCCAAATCTCTCTGTAACTAAGTTGTCGCAGATAAAGGCTTGAGGAATTGTAATAATATGTGGCTGAAGTCCATCTGTATTGGTGAGTGTACCATCTCTCAGTTGTAATAAGCAATTGTTATGATGTGGTTCTGGACATCGTATCTTTTTTACTAACTGTATCTTTTGAAAGCAATGCCAATTGTCTGCGTATTTTAAGGTGCACTGAACAATAGCTGAGTGCATGGCATCTGGAAGAATAGCTAAGCACTGTCTAAAATCTCCTCTTCATAAAAGTACCTTTCATCTAAATCGAATATTATTATTCATAAACGTTTGTAGAAGTTTATGAATGGTGTTGAGTAAGTGACTTTATGCCATTGTACATTCATCAATAATTAACATTTTTTCAAGACGGATGTCACGTGCAGTGCCACCGTTAATGTTCATAGTGGATACCGATTTGTAGGATCTAATGCAGTTGATAAAGATTTCACTTTCAGGTACATCGTTAGTTAGAAGCTTTTGTAGATATTCAGTATATGAATGTAAAGAAGGCAGTCTAATTTGACCCTTTTGACAACAACGTGTAAATGTATTACTTGTATTGCCAGTTGTTTCTTCAGGGAAGTGAACTGAATGACAATGATTGCAAATGACATTCATTAATCCGAATGTATTTTCCTGGTGTATGTTTTGCTTGTGCCGTTTGAGAGGCGCGTTGTTGCATGTGTAGTATTTGGGACGTGTTGTTTTGGAGCTGTAATCGATTTGCCTGTGCTGTGTGAGAAGACTGTTGTAGCCTTTCCTGCCGTTAACGTATGTCTGAGACGGGAGGTGTTTCGTTTTGAATCCGTGACTGTTGCGATGCAGCACTTTGAATGATAGCTTGCGTCATGTGGATCTAGGATGTAGATTTGTGCATATTTGCGTTGTTGATTTGTTTCAGGGTGCACTGTTCCAATGCGATGCAGTATTTCTGCACATATGGGAAAGCAGTATGGGCCATTGCCTTTTGGTGGCCTGATATTTACTCCGGTAGATGCAAAAGCAAATGAACTATTGTAGGATCTAATGCAGTTCATAAAGTTTTTACTTTTAGGTACATCGTTAGTTAGAAGCTTTAGTTGAGCTTTGCGTTTTTGGAGTCGAGACATTTTTTCTTTTAGAAATATGGATAAGTAATAAGGAGTATTGCACTCACTGTTAATATGGAGCCTTTTCTGCGGTTGAACGGTTAATAGTGCCTTATTGTAATGAGATCCACCTATGCTGCATAGCCGTCTATTTTGTTGTTTCTTTCGTGTTCGTGTGTTTGTTCCTGTTATCCTTTCCTTTTCGTTTTGTACCCGTGACCGTGTATTCATGACTTGTTTCTTTCTCAGCATGCGAAATATGGATAAGTAATAAGGAGGATCGCAGTCACTGTTAATATGTTTCCTTTTCTGCAGTTGAACGGTTAATAGTGCTTTATTGTAAGGAGATCCACCTATGCTGACACCTATGCTGTCTAGTGTGAAGGTGTTGACGTTCACTTTAGAATATGTGGCTTTGGGTGTCACTTCTTATGGATGTGTGTGTGGGTGGGGGGGGGGGTGGGGTGAGGATTGTTGTTGCGCGAGCGTCTTCTTTCTTTTTGTGTTCCTGTGTCTTGTTGAATCCCCCTCTTTGTGTTTGTCCCGTCCCTTGCTTGTAGGGTCTGTGGGGTGGTTTTGTGTTCTTTTTTTTGTGTTCCATGGGCTTGTTGAATCCCCCTCTTGGTGTGTGTCCCGTCCGGTGCCTGTAGGGGGGGGGGGGGGGGTTGCCTTGCTGTTGTGCGCGAGCCTCTTTTTTTTTTTTTTTTTTTTGGGTCTAGTTTCGTGTGCAATGTGTTTCGTGCTTTGCCTGCGTTTGACTACTTTTTTATGTGCCTTTTCCTTTTTTCGGTGCTCGTTGCGCCTCATTTCTCCTTTTTTGTCTTTTTTCTGTGCTTACTCCTTTTTTCTGTGGTCTTGTCCGCCTTTCGCGGCCCCTCATCCGCCTCTCGCGGCCTCTTTTGTCCCCCTCTCGCGGCTCCTCACCCGCCTCTCGCGGACTCTTTTTGTGCCTGCGCAGTACGTCTTTTTGCAGCTACGGCCCATGGCCGGATGTGCCTGCGTCCATCATCCGGTTTAGCATTCTCGGTTAGTAATATGGATTGTTTTATATGTTTCCTGAAGTGACAAGTTAAACTTTTGCAAATGCCATACATACGTCTGTCTGCAAGGTGACATAACTTCATGTTCCAGTCTTTATCTTTGAAGGACTGAAGAACTGTACAAGGTCACAGTTTTTGTTTGACAGGAATACAATTATTTCTGCTCTCAGATCATCACAAAGTCTTTTTAAAAATCTGAGCTTGAAAGAACAAGAGAATATCTACCTGTAATAATCATTGAAAAAAAAGAAATCTATCTTGAGTTGTTTACTCATATTGGTTAAATGCTCTAATAGTATACTCTGATATACAGTACTTCTACTTGTATCAACATGACTTGTTCTAAACCGATTGTAATCTGCCAGTTACTAATGGCCTATTTGTGATCACTGCACCAACATTTAGTGATGTATTATGGGTAGCGTTCTCTTCTAGGTAACATGTGAAAACAACACAATTGCTTCTTTCTGTTCCTGATGCACTCAAGTCCACATATCTGGCATGCACTGCCTTCCAGCATTTAAAGTCACTTAAAACGTTTAGTTATCACTTGGCCATGGAGTACATTCTTACTAGGCCAATGTTTTAAAACCCTCTGTCTCAATGAAATATGATCCCTCCCCATGTTCACTGTTCACATAGTAACAGTGCTTTAACAGAGTTATGTGTTACTGTATTACTTACTGTAAGCAGAAACTGAACTGCTTTGTGTATGGTATGGTTTTTATGACAATAAAGTGTCTAGCTACTGCTGGCTTTAGTTACAATATTCAGTGAAAAGTCAAGCAAAATGGCACCTTTTATTGGCTAACTAAAAAGATTACAATATACAAGCTTTCGAGGCAACTCAGGCACCTTACAATATACAAGCTTTCGAGGCAACTCAGGCACCTTCTTCAGGCAAGATGTAATATAAAAGGTGTCATTTTGCTTGACTTTTCACTACATTCATAATGGCTAACATGGTACAACACCCTAGTACTAACAATATTCAGAAATCCTTATGCTTTTTGCCTACTCTGTCATTTTCTAAGCCTGCCAAATCCATACCAGGGTCATGAGGGAGCCTATCCCAGGTAGGACAGGGCAAAAGGCAAGAACAAACCCTGGACAGGGTACCAGTCTCTCATCAATTCACCTAACCTGCATGTCTTTGGATATTGGGAGGAAAGTGAAACACCCACTCAGACATGGAGAGAACATGCAAAATCTAGGCAGGGAAGACACAGGACACAAAACCTGGCCTCCTTACTGTGAGGTACTGCACCACTATGCTGCCCAAAAGTTCCAGACCCAAAACCAGGCTGGGTGGCTGTCAAAAAATAGGGCCTATTAAAGCCCATTGAGGCAAGAAATAAATTGATGTTGTTGTTGTGTAGAGTTTTCACATACTTCACTTGTCTGTGTGTTTTTTTCAGGTTTTCCAATTTCCTTCTCAAATCCCAAATTAAATATGCCTTTAGATTACTTGGAGACTCTCTTAGCCCAATGTGAGACAGTGTAGCTTCTGAAGGACTGGTTTCCTGTGTATCTTGTGTCCAGTGTTGTCTGAATAAACTCCAGCCTCTGCAACCTGTGGTCAAAATAAGGCACTGCAGGTTCCCACAGTTAGTACTGAGGCACCAACCCTGTCGTCCGTGTTTAATAATGTCCAAGAAATGAAAAATAAAAGGTCCGCTATGCACGCCTCTGCAACTAATGATTACCAAATTAAGTAAGCCAATCTTTTCTGGTAATTGTTCGTCAGGTTTTTTGGCGCTCGGTCCTTTGGTTCAGTTGCATTAGAACTGACCGCCTCCCTCTGGCAGCAGTGAGCTTCAAAGGTGGGAGACCAGAAGGGGTGGAGTCAATTGCCCTCACTAGGCATTTTCTCACCATTGTGGAGGAAAGAGGAGAAGGTTAGTGCGAGTGCTCCCTCTTGGTCCAGGGGTGGTATTACTTCCCGAAAGGTGATCCAAACTTCATTAATAAATTTATGTGTGTAGGTATATAATTTTTAAAGGATTCTTGCTATTTATACTTGAACATTTCCATTTGGAAATATATGTTTTGTATTGATGATAGTTGGCTGTAACAGACACAGTTGTTGCTAAAGTTGTTTGTCTTCTATCACCGTTTAAATAGTAAGAAACAAATGGGTGGTGTTAGCTACAGTATGTTCAGCTTTTTCAATTTTATAATAATGAACTTAACAGCATGACCACACTGCAAGATTATCATTCACATCTATCCTGCAGTCTTTACTATCATTCCATTTGTAATATGATTTTATGTTTCTGTAGGCACCTGTGGCATTTAAGTGTTGGACTAATCTTGTGCTTTGGAATGATATTCAAGGGATTTCTTTTGACTGAAGGTCCTGCTGAAGCAGTTGAACAGGTTTGGTTGTCAGGCAGGGTGTGATTCTCAGAACTATAATTTTCCATGTAGCTGAGCAGATGCAAGGCTTAGGTGAAAATATCAATAGTGACCCTTGTGTTTATTGGGATGTGACAATGGTTGAGCACTTTATGTAGTTAGAGTTCATTTCCCATTAATCATTGATGTGAAGTGCTTCTAATGTGTCTAATTCCTAAATTGCCTCTCATGTATCTTTTGTTGTGTGTTTTTTCAGAGTTATTACTGAGTCATTCACCTACTTTTGCATTATAATGGATTAATCACACCCTCTGAATGCTGGCTCTATGACCTGTACAGGCTTGACTGGGTTGTGGCTAGATTGCTTTTAATTTATTACCTAAATTCAGATGGGTGAAGTGAAGTTTACTGGAGTATATTAAGCACATGCTTAGCTTCAGAGCTAAAGGAATGAGCACAGGGAGGAAGAGAGTCTGGCAGAGCCTGATAACGCCTTTTTGCTAATTTGTGAGCCTTGGACTTCCTGATCATGTTGTTTATGAGTTAACAATTTAATTACTATGCAAACTAAAAGAAGTGGGAGCTCAGGCTAGTGTGTATATATGGGTGCAAAATTGGCTCAGACACAGGAAGCAGATGGTGATGGTGCGAGGAACCTTATCAGAGTTGGCCGATGTTAAGAGTGATATGTTCCACAGTGGGCAGTGCTAGGGCTATGTTTAATATACAGCATAGAAGTGATTTGGATAGGAATATAAGTAACAAGCTGGTTAAGATCACAGATGATACCAACATAGGTGGATTGGTAAACAATCTAGAGTCCACTGGATCATTATAGAGGGTTTTGGACAGCATACAGGCTTGGGCAGATTTGTGGCAGATGAAATTTAATGTAAGTTAATGTAAAGTATTACATGTACAAAGTAAAAATGTTAGGTTTAAATACACAATGGGAGGTCTGAAACATGAAAGTACATCTTATGAGAAGGATTTAGAAGTCATAGTGGATTTGACTTTATGAACTGCCAGACCGTGTTCAGAAGCCATTAAGAAGGCTAACAGAATGTTATGTTATATAGCACCATGATGTGTAGAGTGCAAGTCCAAGGACTTTTTGCCCACGCTTTATAACACACTGGTGAGGCCTCATATGGAGTACTGTGTCTAGTTTTGGTCTCCAGGTTATAATAAGGACATAGCAGCACTAGAAAAAGTCTAGAGAAGAGTGACCAGGCTGATTCCAGGTCTACAGGGGATGAGTTATGAGGAAATGATTAAAAGAGCTGAGCCTCTTCAGTTTAAGCAAAAGATGATTAAGAGGTGACATGACTGAAGTGTTTAAAATTATGAAGGGAATTAGTACAGTGGATTAAAACTATTATTTTAAAACAAGTTCATCAAGAACACAGGGACATAGGGTAAATTTTGCATAAACATTAGGAAATTTTTCTTCACACAAAGAACCATAGATACATGAAATAAGTTACCTAGTGGTATGGCAGAGAGTACAACTTTAAGGGCCTTAGAAAAATAGACTTGATGTTATTTTGGAAGAATTAAATGAATAGGACTAGCAAGCATTGTTGGGCAGAATGGCCTGTTCTCATCTAGATTGTTCTAATGTGTTTTTGTCCTAATGCAGGAACAGCTCGTGTAACTCTCATGAAACATCTGTGATCCATAATTGCAACAGACAGCTATTCATAACGTTCTGTAAATATAGCATGGATTACTTTGCATATTTGCCTTTCATTATCTTACCTATGTAAGAGCCTGTGCTGGTTCTAGTACCTTTTTGGATCTGTGCTGGCAAGTGGTGCCCAAGGTGTATGGCATTATTAAGGTAGCATAGGCCATTCAGAAATCCTCCTGAATAGGTAGAGAGAGAAAGAGAGAGAGAAAGAGAAAGAGGACCTCTGCATGCCAGTATGCACAGATAATCCAGTCTATTACAGTGATCCCCTAGAAGTAAAACCTCCAGGGCCATCACAAAAAGAGGGAGCCTATAGATAGCTTAGAAGAGATCGCAAGAACTTCAGGCTGATGCGTGGCAGCATGTCATCTCTAGTAGGGAAAGCTTGAAACTTCTTGCCGACAAAGTCAGTACATTTTTTCAGTCCATTAGGTGATTGGACAGAATGTAGACCTTTAAAGGATCTCAGCTTTGAGTCAGCCTGAGCGATCCTGTTCTTTAAGGGTTATGTAAGGTTTGGGGTGTAGGTATACTAAGGACCAATAGAAGGATAGCAAGGCAGGTGTCTCTGTAGCCAGAGATGTCCAACCTAATGTTTTCTTGGGGATGGGTATAAATGATGCTTTGAAATATTGAGCTTAGAGCCAGAAGGATAGTTGGAGTGAGGGCTCATGGAGGAGATAAAGAGAAGCCAGGCATTGGAGGAAGAGGACCTGTGGAAATTGAGAGGAAGCATACTTTATGTTACATGAGAGGCGGGTAAATAAGAGAGTTAATCCATCAGGTAAAAAGTATCACAACCTGTGAGATATGGTCAATAAACTTGTCAATGGATGGGCCCCATTACTTTAGCTGTCCTTGTATATATCTCTGTCTCTTCTACTACTACTATTCTATAATTTTGAACAAGAAAATGCAGAAGGAGGGTTAACCCCTTGTTAACTCTAATACTTCACTTTATGTATTACTGTATACTTTCTAGATACTTTTATTTTGGTGGACTTGCTGCATTCTTTTTTCATGGTTTCTTAATTGCTTCATTAAAAACTATACATTGATATTTAAAATGTCAGTTTTAACTCATCACTTAGTAAATCCAATAACATATTGTAAAATTCAACGATGAGTCACCTGATGTAACAAAAAGTTTAGAAAATGATATTTCATGTCAGCGGATTCAGCGGGTTGGAAAATGGATAAATGGATATTTCATGTCAGCCAAAAAGTAAAATTCTCATTACTGGAAAGGTAAGTCATACATTTCCAACTCTGGGTTTATTGTCCATTGGCATCCATTTGCCTAGCAACTCAGTCAAAGTACATTAATAACCCTAAGTCACTTTTTGGGTTCAAATCCCAGTTTGGTCACAATATATGAAGAGTTTGCATGTTCCTTCGTGTCTGTGCTAAATTTTTTTGGATACTCCAGCCTCCTCCACCTCTAAATAATGTGAATGTTATTATTTAAGGCTTTATAAACCATTAGTAGTATTTTAAAGTCAATTCTGAATGACATGGGTAACCAATGTAACAACACTAAAACTGGTGAGATATATTCAAATTTTATTTGCTTACTTAAGATTGTTGTTGCTGCGTTCTGCACTAATTGCAAACTGATGTCTTTCTTAGGTAGTCCTGTTAGGAGTGCATTACAGTAATCTAGTTGACTAAAACAAAAGCGTGAACAAATTTTTCAGCATCCTAACTTTTGCTATATGTGTTAAGTGAAAAATGAAGTCCTAGTAGTCTGCTTAATATACTATTTAAAGTTTAGGTTAGAGTCAATAATTGTCCTTAGATTCTTTACCTACACCTTGACTTTTAGATAGATAGATAGATAGATAGATAGATAGATAGATAGATAGATAGATAGATAGATAGATAGATAGATAGATAGATAGATAGATAGATAGATAGATAGATAGATAGATACTTTATTAATCCCAATGGGATTATCAAATTTATTTCTAATACCCTTGCTATATCTATGTTTGCCAATTACTAAGAATTCTATTTTCTCCTTGTTTTTAATTATCCATTCGGAAATACTGCTAAGACATTGGATCAGAGAACCAAGAGTATCAGGGACATCAGGTGCTAGTGATTATTAAAGCTGTAGATTGAAAAAAGCAGCAGACACAGATTAGATCCTTGTGGTACACCATATGCAATATCATGTAATATCCATACAATATCATAAGTCTCTGTCACCACAACTAACAAAAAATTTTCTACCTGTTAAGCAATACTGAAACCAATTTAAGACACTGCTGGAGAGTGTCCCATTGCCTAAGGCAATTTATAAGAATTCTGTTGGCTATTTTGCTGACCACAATGTCAGACCTGCAGTTCCCTTACAGACAGACCTCAGTATGTGCGTCTCGGGAAACAATGTCAGACCTGCAGTTCCCTTACAGACAGACCTCAGTATGTGCGTCTCTGGAACTGCAGGTCTGACATTGTGGTCAGCAACACAGGAGCGCCGCAGGGGACTGTACTTTCTCCGGTCCTGTTCAGCCTATGTACATCGGACTTCCAATACAACTCGGAGTCCTGCCACGTGCAAAAGTTCGCTGACGACACTGCTATTGTGGGCTGCATCAGGAGTGGGCAGGAGGAGGCGTATAGGGACCTAATCAAGGACTTTGCTAAATGGTGCGACTCAAACCACCTACACCTGAACACTAGCAAAACCAAGGAGCTGGTGGTGGATTTTAGGAGGTCCAGGCCCCTCCTGGACCCCGTGATTATCAGAGGTGACTGTGCGCAGATGGTGCAGACCTATAAATACCTGGCAGTGCAGCTGGATGATAAATTGTACTGGACTGCCAATACTGATGCTCTGTGCAAGAAAGGACAGAGCCGACTATACTTCCTTAGAAGGCTGGCATCCTTCAACATCTCAAATAAGATGCTGCAGATGTTCTATCAGACGGTTGTGGCGAGAGCCCTCTTCTATGCGGTGGTGTGCTGGGGAGGCAGCATAAAAAAGAAGGATGCCACACGCCTGGACAAACTGGTGAGGAAGGCAAGCTCTATTGTGGGCATGGAGCTGGATAGTTTGACACCCGTGGCAGAGCGATGGGCGCTGAGCAGGTTCCTGTCAATCATGGAGAATCCACTGCATCCACTAAACAGTGTCATCTCCAGACAGAAGAGCAGCTTCAGCGACAGACTGCTGTCACTGTCCTGCTCCAATGACAGACTGAGGAGACTCTTCAATTCTACCCGGGGTTTGGGTTAAATGTTAACATTATACAAAGTTATTGTCTGTTATACCTGCATTTTTATCACTCTTTAATTTATTGTTTTTTATCAGTATGCTGCTGCTGGAGTATGTGACTTTCCCCTTGGGATTAATAAAGTATCTATCTATCTATGGTGACTTGGTGCACTTAAGTCTAAGAGAACAAGACACACATACAGCCTCTGTCCAAATTAACCCGCATTCACTACATTTAACCAGTGCAGTTTCTGTACTATGATTTGTTTTAAAACCTGACTGGAACTTATAAAGAACATAGAATGTTTAATCAAATAATAATTTAGCTGCTTAATAACTGCCTTTTCTAGAATTTTACTTAAGAAAGGCAGGTTAGAAATTATTCTAAAGAGACAGAGGAGTCAAGATTATTTTTCTTAAGAAGGGGATTAACAACTGCAGCCTTAAGAGAATCAGGAAAGACTCCCATATCCAATGATGAGTTAACTATGTCAAGTACATTATCAATAAGCACATCAGAGACTTCTTTGAAAAAGCCTGTTGGTACTGGGTCAAGGATGCAGGTGGAGACTTTCAGTTGAGAAATTATTCTATGTAGTTCGGGTAGATCTGTTCCGATGAAAGTATTTAACTCGCTTAAGTTTGGGGGGAAGTACTATATCATTTCAAATAACATTTATTTTGTATTTAAAAAATATTGAGAAAGCATCACATGTTTCACTAGTAGTTTTTAGGAGGCATTCCATTGAACAACCTTACTTCTAGACCCACGGCTAGATTTGTGAACTGGCTAACCTTGGCTGCAGGCAAGGACCCCAAAATTGATCAAGATGTATGAAAAAATATTTATTTGTTTTTTAAAGAAATATTGTTTCTGCTAGGCTGTCATTTGAGTTCTCTGCAAAGTTAGTGTTGAGATAACTCTTCCACTGTTAATTGCACACAACACGTCATCCCCGAGTTTCCTTGTTTCCAATGAATTGTAGGTTAATGACTGAGGGTAGCGTTTGCTGGAGCACTGAAAATGGGCTGTTGAACGTAAAGTGTGTAAAGAAGAAGGCAATTTTTCATTTTCCATATGAAAATGACAGTGACAGCATGACAGATTCTAGTTCTTGTGATAGCGAAAATATGTGAAGGTGATTATTTGGAAAAAATAGTAAATTATAATGGCACTTCTAAATGAGTGTTATTTAACAAGAGTGCTGGACAACTTTTAAAGATGTCATTCACTGATCTCCAGGAATGCAAAACATGTGTTATAATATACAGATGTGCCCTTACAGAGTTTTGATCTGTTCATAAATGACGGTATGTAAGATGTAATTGTGACTGAGCCCAAAAGACTCGCACAGCAGCACACAAACTGAACCCAAACTCCAGGTTGCACATGTGGCCTGCTGTGAGTTATGACATGTTGTTGGCTTTCCTTGCAGTTCATGTATAAGAAGGCTTAATTTAAAAGAATGTTGAAAGGTACTGGTAAACAAAAACCTTGGACAGAAGATCTGAAGTGGAAAACGTTTCAGCTCAGGTATCAGGTGTTTGCATTTTGTTACATCACTCAGTAATGAGGAGTTCAATTTGAAAGTAAAACTGTTGTTTGAAGCAATGATAAAGAGATTCCCTACAGTCTACATACCTATACAAAATGTTGCTGTTAACAAATTACTTCTTCTTCTTTCGGCTGTTCCCGTTAGGGGTCGCCACAGCGGATCATCTTCTTCCATATCTTTCTGTCCTCTGTATCTTGTTCTGTTACACCCATCACCTGCATGTCCTCTCTCACCACATCCATAAACCTTCTCTTAGGCCTTCCTCTTTTTCTTTTGCCTAGCAGCTCTATCCTTAGCATCCTTCTCCCAATATACTCAGCATCTCTCCTCTGCACATGTCCAAACCAGTGCAATCTCACCTCTCTGACTTTGTCTCCCAACCGTCCATCTTGAGCTGACCCTCTAATGTACTCATTTCTAATCCTATCTATCCTCGTCACACCCAATGTAAATCTTAGCATCTTTAACTCTGCTACCTCCAGCTCTTTCTCCTGCTTTCAGGTCAGTGCCACCGTCTCCAACCCATATAACATAGCTTGTCTCATTGTCGTCCTGTAGACCTTCCCTTTCACTCATGCTGATATCCATCTGTCACAAATCACTCCTGACACTCTTCTCCACCCACTCCACCCTGCCTGCACTCTCTTTTTCATCTCTCTTCCACAATCCCCATTACTCTGTACTGTTGATCCCAAGTATTTAAACTCATCCACCTTCGCCAACTCTACTCCTTGCATCCTCACCATTCCACTGACCTCCCTCTCATTTACACACATGTATTTTGTCTTGTTCCTACTGACCTTCATTCCTCTCCTCTCTAGAGCATATCTCCACCTCTCCAGGGTCTCCTCAACCTGCTCCCTGCTATCGCTACAGATCACAATGTCAACAGCAAACATCATAGTCCATGAGGACTCCTATCTAATCTCGTCTGTCAACCTGTCCATCACCACTGCAAATAAGAAAGGGCTCAGAGCCTATCCCTGATGTAATCCCACCTCCACCTTGAATGTATCCGTCACTCCCACCGCAGACCTCATCATGGTCACACTTCCCTCGTACATATCCTGTACAACTCTTACATACTTCTCTGCCACTCCCGATTTCCTCATACAATACCACAGCTCCTCTCGAGGCACCCTGTCATATGCTTTCTCCAAGTCCATAAAGACACAATGCAATTCCTTCTAGCCTTCTCAATACTTGCAAACATCGCATCTGTGGTGCTCTTTCTTGGCATGAAACCATACTGCTGCTCACTAATCATTGCCTCACTTCTTAACCTAGCTTCTACTACTCATTCCCATAACTTCATGCTGTGGCTCATCAATTTTATCCCCCTGTAGTTACTACAGTCCTGCACATCCCCCTTATTCTTAAATATCGGCACCAGTACACTTCTTCTCCACTCCTCAGGCATCCTCTCACTTTCCAAGATTCTATTAAACAATCTGGTTAAAAACTCCACTGCCATCTCTCCTAAACACCTCCATGCTTCCACAGGTATGTCACCTGGACCAAATGCTTTTCCATTCTTCATCCTCTTCATAGCTGTCCTTACTTCCTCCTTGGTAATCCATTGCACTTCCTGATTCACTATCTCCACATCATCCAACCTCTTCTCTCTCTCGTTCTCTTCATTCATCAGCCTCTCAAAGTACTCTTTTCATCTGCTCAACACACTCTCCTCGCTTGTGAGTATGTTTCCATCTTTATCCTTTATCACCCTAACCTGCTGCACATCTTTCCCAGGTCGGTCCCTCTGTCTAGCCAAATTACTTATTACAATTATTATTACTTATGGTTTGGAAAGGTCATTAAAAAATACATTTTATAATTACTCAGTTGGCAGTGTCCCTACTGAACCACAAATAAAGTTTATTGGTAGCTTGATAAAAGTGCCAAGAGTCTGCAAACCACTGAAAAACTAAACCTGCTGATGTGTTTTTTTTCAGTTTTACCATATCAGCTTAAAAAAACTGATATTATGAAAAAACTAGTTGCTATAATAAATATTTTCCCTCCCTCCCTCTCCCCCTCAAAATAGATACAGCAGTTGAAGTATCAGACTCTTTTAGTTTTTAATATTTGCCATGGCAAACTGTGCTCTGATGGCTATCAAATTTATTTATAAGCTTCGACTTTTCTTTTAACTATCTGTTTATTGACACGTTTGCATGTCTGAGGACCATCTCCTGGCTCATCTAAGGTAGGCAGTACCCTGGCAGAATGAGAGGGGGCGCTGAAACTAACAGTAACATCTCTTCTATTCCCAAAGCACTTAGAAGATGCCCAGTGAGGGCAACTAAATCTGCCCCTTTTGGTCAGAGACCTATAAGAACTGGATGTCCCTAGATGGAGACAGTTCAGTTGGTCCTGGCCTTGCTAAAGAACAATGTTTTCTAATATTTTACTGTTTTGTTTTTGCACCCTTGTGTGTCTGTTTCTTCGATCTCACCAAATGTTTGAAAGATGTAACACAGTAGGCCCCCCACATCCATTTCTCTGGATTAATTTTGATATTATTTGCTTCTCCACACTATCTATCTATCTATCTATCTATCTATCTATCTATCTATCTATCTATCTATCTATCTATCTATCTATCTATCTATCTATCTACCTACCTACCTACCTACCTACCTACCTACCTACCTACCTACCTACCTACCTACCTATTTTCTGTTTTTTGTGGCTGTCCATACTCGCATACCCTTGCGTTTCTTGCTGTTTTATGTAGTACCTACTGCATTTAACAGCGTTGACATTACATACTAGTTTTTCTGTGTTTCCAATACAATCAATCTGGCAAAGCAACCCCCCTCCCAGTTCCCAAAACATCTTGGAAACATGTACTGTATGTACTTCACCTAAAAATCCCAATCTATAACATACCTAATTTCAAATTGTCCACTGTCCCTATCATACACCCCAGAAACTTACATTATGGGACTGATCTCATAATCATAATGCCACTAATGATCTATCAAACCTCTTGGCACCTTAATTTCTATATTTTGGGAATGCTCACCCATCCATTCTCGTTGGTCATCCATCACTAATTTACAGTTTTTTACAATTGCTTTGGAAAATGTCTCAGTTGACAATTAATGTTTACTTCCACATCACTCTGTTACCTGTGCATAACAATGTTATTTCTCATTGTCTCCTATAAATTTCAATATGTTGTGGCCTGCAGTGGGTGCTCCTGCCGCCCAAACCCGACACAGACAGATGAAGGACACAAGTTCAGCACACACACTTTTATTTTATTTTTTCTTTCACGTGGGAAACACCTTGTACATTGCTACATGATTAATGTTGTTGTAAATGTATTTTGTGCTGAGTCCAGTCTTTCGTTGTGTTATCCTGTTTACATGGTCTGTGTGTATGTAAATATGCTACCCTGGAAACAATAGGGGAAGGATAACACTGTGGAACCATGGTCCCTCCTGATAATTGGTCTCGTCAACCCCATCACCTGCATCTGATCATTCGTTATTCGTAAGGACAGAAAGGAAAAAAAAAACAGCCCCTTCTACTCACTACAGAGCCAAGAGAAAGCAGCGATCCAAATGATTAACACCTTTGTCTACCTGTCACTTTCAACACCTGACAACATCTTTGCACCGCAAAACCCCGGGGTTCTGGATTATACCACGTACCAAGGATAAGCACGGTGAGACTGTTTCTTGTTGTTTGGGGAGAGGAGCAAGCCATCATTTTCATCTGTATAATTTCCGTAGGACAATTTTTCCAGCTGAACCAGGTTCACAAACATTATTAATTTCCGTTAAATCTTCTGGACTTTTATGTGCGTGTTGTGCTTTCTTATTTAGTTCGTGTTCAGTCTGGGGAGAAGGGAGGGTTTGTATTGTATATTAACTTTGTGCTGCACTTTTTATTTTTATTATAGTATCCGCCGGACACTTTTGGGGTTGAATGTTATGTCGGGGTTGGTTGGGGTATGATACTGTATATATATATATTGTTTGGAGTTTGTTAATTTCTTTTTTTATCAATATTATTTATTATTTTACATACTGTCTGTTTTTTGGCTTATTTGTGATCGTCGATTGGGGGAAGTTTATTTGGAAGAAGTATGGCTTGTTGGGTCTAACGTCCTCAACTTGCCAGGCCACGGGTCTTGGTCGTGTAGCTGCCGGTTTTGGAGTGTGAGTTGGCCGTTACAATCTTCCCACATTTCCCACCTTTACAGCACAGTTTAAGCACAAGCACAACACTGTACACTTTATTTTCTTCATCTTCTTTCCTTCTTTTCTTCTCTCTCGCCTCCACTCCTCCTCCAGCAAGCTTTGTCCACCTCTTTCTGACTGGCTCCTTTTATAGGGCACCCGGAAGTGCTCCAGGTGTCCAACGACCTTCTTCCGGCAGCACTTCCAGGTGTGGCAGAAGTGCTGCCACAAAGGGGTCAACAGTTTCTGCAGCGCCCCCTGGCGGTGCCCACAGAACCCAGCAGGCCTGCTCCAAACTCCAACTCCCAAGGGGCCCTGTGGGAGTCCAAGGCACCACTGCAACCAGTGGAGTTGCCACTTAGTGCTCCAGGGGAGGTAAAGCCCTGAATAAGCTCTCTCCCCAGCCCTTCCATTAAAGAGGCGTCTGACATTACAACAATATGCCTAATCATTTTTTTTTGTTGTGATTTGTGTGATGTCAAATGCACTTTTTGCTTTGCTGGAACTGACTAATTAACTGGAGGAATTATTTGCTTTTGTAATACAACTTAAATGTTTTGTGTGAGGGCGGCACGGTGGCGCAGTGGGTAGCGCTGCTGCCTCGCAGTTGGGAGATCTGGGGACCCGGGTTCGCTTCCCGGGTCCACCCTGCGTGGAGTTTGCATGTTCTCCCCGTGTCTGCGTGGGTTTCCTCCGGGCGCTCCGGTTTCCTCCCACAGTCCAAAGACATGCAGGTTAGGTGGATTGGCGATTCTAAATTGGCCCTAGTGTATGCTTGGTGTGTGGGTGTGTTTGTGTGTGTCCTGCGGTGGGTTGGCACCCTGCCCAGGATTGGTTCCCTGCCTTGTGCCCTGTGTTGGCTGGGATTGGCTCCAGCAGACCCCCGTGACCCTGTGTTCGGATTCAGCGGGTTGGAAAATGGATGGATGGATGGATGGATGTTTTGTGTGAGTG
This sequence comes from Erpetoichthys calabaricus, assembly GCF_900747795.2. Classification (NCBI taxonomy): domain Eukaryota; kingdom Metazoa; phylum Chordata; class Cladistia; order Polypteriformes; family Polypteridae; genus Erpetoichthys; species Erpetoichthys calabaricus. The sequence goes on along the minus strand of NC_041395.2, from coordinate 224,438,301 downwards.
CCAGATTTTTGTTGATTATCTATTGTGGTATGCTTATTGTATGAACTGTTGTGTAAAATTCACTTAAAATCTATTGTAAAAAAATGTAATGTCACGGATTATTCCATATGACAGTCAATTTCTCTCTTAAATCTGTCTCTTACTGTGCCTCTCAAATTTATCGTTGAACTGTGTTAAATGAAGAAGATTTGCCTTAGATACTTTAACAGCAAAAAGAATTTTAGCCTCCTGTCGGCATCTTTACACCCTACTTCCTTTGCCTGCTGGAAAATTTAGTTTTTTTCATTTGTTATATTTGCAGGTTTTGGCTGCAGACATAAATGGTGACTCTGACCCCAGCATCTACTAATGATAACATTTGATATTGTTAAATGAGTAATATATGCAACAAATTTTGACATATCTCACGGACTTTGACTGGCTGTGAGGAGACATGTCAGCTTTCAGTGGTCAATTTCTAATCAATAATAATTTTGTGTTATTTAAAAATGCAAACAAATGTGCATTGGCAAATGATATATGCAAATATAAACAGACCATGTGCTAAAAAACACATTTGATCTCATCTTGGAAATGCATTGATTTTTCCATCTATCCCCTGTAAATCTAACCATCTGTCAATCCATCTGTCCATCTATCTGTCCATGCCCCCAAAAATCACCCGAATCTACGTTATCTGGTAAACAATTAGAACAGTTTAGGATTTTGGTATACCACATATCTGAATCATATTCCATGCATAATTTGAATGCATTTTTTCTTACAGAAAATCATTCTAAAGTAACCTGCTGTAAAAGGCAGATAATGAACATGCAGGAATAAAATACTGTATTACATTTCCTGCAGAAAGATAACAATTTTGCTCCCATGCTGCTCAGTTGAATGGGAATAGAAGAGAGATGCCAGTTCACAGCTGTACAGTTACTGGTTTACTTCTCTCGACGTGGAGTTTTTACATTTCCCCATCCATGTTGGTTTTTTTCCAGAATACTTTGGTTATCACTCACATTCCCAAAAATATGGGTGTTTGATGATTTGACAGTTCGAATTTGGCTCAGGCTTCTCCAACAGCCACAAATTCTGCACTGCCTTGTCTGCTGAGTTCCCCTCCCCCAACCTTCTTTCTAAAGCTACCAACTCAAAGTCATATGACAGAAAGAGCCCAACCCAGGGGACCGAAGAGTCAGTCTGGCAGCTCTGCTGCTTCTTGATCTCTTGGCAGCTCTACAACAGTTTACTTTTTCAGACATGAAAGCCATATTGAGGAGGAACTCTAAAAGAATGACTGCATTATCTTATACCAAACAGACCTAAGTCCCTCTGCATCTATTCAGTGTACAAGTTATCGTTTGCACAGCTGATGGTCCAGAATAAGTTTCTCTGACGGCAGCATATCTTTCTTTTAACAGAATCTTTATATAGCACCCCCTGAAGTAAACTCTATAATGCCTCTGTGGCCCAGTCCTTATTTATTGCAGGCTGATAAATCCCTATGGCAGTTTTACAGTGTGTTAGGCAAGGTTAATCTGAGATGTGCTGGTGATATATGAGAAATCATGGCCTTCCTTATTTTTATGTAGATGTGTGTGCTTGTGTAAGCAAGGAATGTGAAATTTGTTCTGAAGCAACCTGGTAAAGTTAGCACCACAAAAGAATATTATAACAGCATAACAAGGAGGCCTGTTTTACTCAGCACCTTCATATTACCCTGAAGAATGCAGTACTCTTATTCAATACAGTAAAATTGCTTTTGTACTGATTTCAAGATCATTTGTTTCATTTACTGATACTGCTGCTCTTCTATTCCACGATTTTTACTATCTCAAGTTAGAGTACTGTAACAAGTGCAGGCTTCTCCATAAAAATTATTTATTATTCCCTGTCTTGCTGCGTCACTGCTAAACTAGCTACATAAAAGATAATTCTTAAACATGTATAAGCCTTTCCGTTGTTCCCAATTATTATCTTCTTAGAGCTCTGCCTCACTTAATTGGACACACTTAAAAGTTTCAAAAGAATTAAGTAAAATACACTTTATGTAACATTCTCAAGATGGTTTAATCCAGTTCTGGGTTTTTGGGGACTACAGCCTATCTTGGTAGTATTGAGCATAAGGCACGAAAAAGGGACAAAAATATTATATTTCCTGAACTAGGCTTTAGTCAATCTCAGTACTCAGTACAAACAAACCATCATTCACACTCACATGAGGTGATTAGCAATTGCCATTCAACCTAAGCAACACATCTTTGGGGGATCCAGAAAGAAAATCATAGTACCTAGAGAAATACCCTCACGGACCTCGGGAGAACATGCAAAAACCATATAGGCAATAACCAGGCATAGGGTTTGATCACAGGTAACTGGATCTAGGAGTTGGCAGCAGTATCCACTGCCCTAACCTTTCTAAAAATGTAATAAAAGAATTTAAATTAAAGAACAAAATTGAACTGAAATGCATTTAGGTTTGACATTAAAAACAGATTTATAAGCCAAACATCTACTCTGAAAGTGAATCGCTCCCTGCACCCCTAGCATTAGAAGAATCATGACTGGACTTGAATGATCATGGGCTATTACAGGGCAGTCAGCTGGCTGAATTGTATCAATGTTGGAAACAAACACCTTTAGACTAGGAGTCCAGACCGTATGGGACATTCAGTGTCCTCCATAATGTTTTGGACAAAAGCACATTTTCCCTTGATTTACCCCTTTCCTCCACAGTTTAAAACTACAAATCAAACAATTCAGATGGGATTAAAGTGCACATTGCGGACTTTCATTTAAGGGTATTTGCCTACATTTTGGTCACACCATGTAGAAATGACAATATTTTTTTCATGGTCCCCCCATTTCAGGGCACCATAATGTTGGGGACAATTTGTGGGGGACAATTTGTGGCACAGCTGTTTGTGATACCTCAGGTGTGTTTGCTTCATTAGTTCTTGTTTTTACCCTTTGGAGTCTGTAGTTGCCATTGTTCAACAAGAGGATAAGAGCTGTGCCAGTGAAAGTGAAAGAAGCCATTATGAGGCTGAGAAAAAAAGAATAAAAACATTACTGATAACGGTAAAACCTTCAGATTACCTAAATCAACTGTGTAGGATATCATTAAGAAGAAAGAATGCATTGGCGAATGCAGTAATCGCAAAAGGATCGGTAGGCTAAGAAGACTTCCACTACTTATGACAGAAGAATCCTCACTATGGTAAAAAAAAAAGAAGCCCAAAACACCCATCCGACAGATCAGAAGCAGTCTTCAGGAGGCAGATGTGTATTTGTAAGAGACTACTATCAGCTGAAGACTTCATGAACAGAAATACAGAGTCTACACTGCAAGATGAAGTTAGTCACAAAAACATGAAGGCCGGATTACAGGCTGCGTAAAAGTACTTAAAAAAGCCTGCAGAATTCTGGAAAAAGATCTAGTGGACAGACAAGACAAAGATGAACCTGTATCAGAGTGATGGCAAATACAAAGTGTGGAGATCAAAAACTGCCCAAGATCCAAACCACACAATATTATGGCTTGGGCATATATGGCTGGCACAGTACTGACACACTAATCTTCATTGATGATGCAACTGCTGAAACCTCTTATCTGCTCAAGTTCCAGTAAATACTTTTGCTTTGAGGCAATAAATATAATAAATATTCCCATTTCCATCTCACGACCAGTAAAACAATCTGTGAAGACTGACAACAAAGACACATAAAAGAAAAGAGGTGGGAGGAAGAAATAACAGACAAACTTGTGAAGTGAAGGGCCCAAGATACAAGTTTGAAATTTCGAAATGAAAAATGAAGGTGTGGTTGGCAGCATGTAAAGACTTTCTGGGTTTTGTAAGGGTTCAGTTAATAGAGTGAGGGTGTATACAGTCATATGAAAAAGTTTGGGAACACTCTCAGCCTGCATAATAATTTACTCTACTTTCAACAAAAAAGATAACAGTGGTATGTCGTTCATTTCCTAGGAACATCATGGGGTGTTTTCCGAACAAAGATTTTTAGTGAAGCAGTATTTAGTTGTATGAAATTAAATCAAGCTGGTTTAAATGCATGTAACTGCTCAATACTGATTACTTACAATGCCAAATTGGTTGGATTAGCTCGTTAAGCCTTGAACTTGATAGACAGGTGTGTCCAGTCATGACAAAAGGTATTTAAGGTGGTCAATTGCAAGTTGTGCTTCCCTTTGACTCTCCTCTGAAGAGTGACAGCATGGGATCCTCAAAGCAAGTCTCAAAAGATCTGAAAACAAAGATTGTTGGGTATCATAGTTTAGGGGAAGGCTACAAAAAGCTATGTCAGAGGTTTAAACTGTCAGTTTCAACTGTAAGGAATGTAATCAGGAAATGGAAGGCCACAGGCACAGTTGCTGTTAAACCCAGGTCTGGCAGGCCAAGAAAAATACAGGAGCAGCATATGCGCAGGATTGTGAGAATGGTAACAGACAACCCACAGATCACCTCTAAAGACCTGCAAGAACATCTTGCTGCAGATGGTGTATCTGTACATTGTTCTACAATTCAACGCAATTTGCAAAAAGAACATCTGTATGGCAAGGTGATGAGAAAGAAGCCCTTTTTGCACTCACGCCACAAACAGAGTCACTTGTTGTATGCAAATGCTCATTTAGACAAGCCAGATTCATTTTGGAACAAAGTGCTTTGGACTGATGAGACAAAAATTGAGTTATTTGGTCATAACAAAAAGCACATTGCATGATGGAAGAAGAACACTGCATTCCAAGAAAAACACCTGCTACCTACTGTCAAATTTGGTGGAGGTTCCATCATGCTATGGAGCTGTGTGGCTACTGTGTTAAAGTCGAGGGTAGGATGAATTCAACCCAATATCAACAAATTCTTAAGGATAATGTTCAAGCATCAGTCACAAAGTTGAAGTTACACAGGGGTTGGATATTCCAACAAGACAATGACCCAAAACACAGTTTGAAATCTACAAAGGGATTCATGCAGAGGGAGAAGTACAATGTTCTGGAATTGCCGTCATAGTCCTCTGACTTGAATATCATCGAAAATCTGATGATTTGAAGTAGGCTGCCCATGCTCAGCAGCCATCAAATTTAACTGAACTGGAGAGATTTTGTATGAAAGAATGGTCAAAAATACCTCCATCCAGAATCCAGACACTCATCAAAGGCTATAGGAGGCGTCTAGAGGCTGTTATATTTGCAAAAGAAGGCTCAACTAAGTATTGATGTAATATCTCTGTTGGGGTGCCCAAATTTATGCACTTGTCTAATTTTGTTATGATGCATATTGCACATTTTCTGTTAATCCAATAAACTTGTCAAAAATGTCACTGCTGAAATGCTACTGTTTCCATAAAGCATGTCATATATTAAAAGGAAGTTGCTACTTTGAAAGCTCAGCCAACGATAAACAAAAATCCAAAGAATTAAGAGGGGTTCCCAAACTTTTTCATATGACTGTATATATATAGTGCTGTGGCACCATTTTACACTAAACAAAGTTTCAGTGGTCATGGACAACTGCTTGGTTCTTCATACGTGTTTGCCTTTATAGCATACACTGAATTTAAATCTGCAACTGAGGTGCAAAAAGGATGTTAAATCAAGTTTAACATATCTTGGTGAGTAAGAATTCCTTCTTGTCATACTGTTTTAAAGTAGTCCAATACATTCAGTCTACTGGCAGTGTGAAAGACATGTTTGTTAGACCACTGAGAACTGAAAGAACACCGTAGAAAATATCAAAAGGGTGAGACAAACAGTAGACATTTGAAACTGGACTGTTCACTGTATTATTCAGCAAGATTTATAAAGTACACAAAGTGTATATATTTTTTAGGAATAATTTAGCTTTTTTTCATAATTGAACTGTTTAATGGAAACTGAAGTATTTTAAATTATTTCAGAGCTCATTTAGAAAAATGTATTGTTAATGGTGGGACTCATTTGAAAAATTGTTTTTTATAAGTTGTTCAACATGAGGTAAATAAGCTGTATTGATTAATTAATTTTTAACTACTTCCTTCCTTAACTGCTGCAATGAGTCAAATTACAAAGTTATGTGATGTTTAATATTATATTGTCTGTAAGCCTTTAAAAGTCTACATTTGCCAATGACAAAAGAAACGATTTTGAGATGGAAAAATATTAATAGTGTTAAAAGACTACACGTGAAAGGATAGAACATGGGCAGCCAGAGAAAAAGCATGATCACCCTTAAACTTCAGTCGAGACTGTGGAATGGACAGAATTTTTTGATCAGATGATCTCAAAGATCTAGAGGTGGAGTAGGGGTGAGATACAGTATTAGACTTTAGAACAATCTAGACAAGAACAGCCCATTCAGCCCAACAAAGCTCACCAGTCCCATTCACTTTACTCTTGCAAAATAACCTCAAGTTCAGTTTTGAAAGTCCCTAAAGTCTTACTGTCTACCACACTATTTGGTAGCTTATTCTAAGTGTCTATTGTTTTTTGTGTTAAGAAAAACTTCCTAATGTTTGTGCAAAGTTAACCTGAACACATTTCCAACTAGGTCCCTGTGTTCTTGATTATCTTAATTTAAACTAAGAGTCCTGATCCACTGTACTAATTATCCTCATAATTTTAAACACTTCATTCATGTTTCCTCTTAATCTTCTTTTGCTTAAACTGAAAAGGCTTAGCTCTTTTAATCTTTTCTCAAAATTTATCCCCTGTAGCCCTGGAATCAGTTTAGCTGCTCTTCTCTGGACTTTTTCCAGAACTGCTATGTCCTTTTTTGTAGTCTGGAGACCAAAACTGCATACAGTACTCCAGATGACGTCTAACCAGTCAATTGTAAAGTTTGAGCATAACCTCCTTGGACCTGTACTCCATAAATTATGCTATACATTCTAACATTCTGTTAGCCTTCCTAATGGCTTCAGTATTCTGTCTGGCAGTTGATAGTGGTGAGTCCACTATGACACCTAGATCTCATAAGGTGTACTTTCAAGTTTCAGACCACCCATTGTGTATTCAGATCTAACATTTTTATTTGCTATGTGCAGTGCCTTACATCTAACCTGGTGTCAAACCACTGAGTGCTTTAGAGACAAACAATAAAACTTTAAACTGTATACTGGCAGCCAATAAAGAGAGGCGGGTACTGAAGAAATAAACTGTGTCTTCTTGTATCAATCAGGATACAAGCTGTTGAATTTTGGATAGCTAGAAATGGGATAGGGAAGACTGAGTAAAACCCACTGTGCAGAGTGGAGGCAGAACCTCTGTGTTTTTCCCAGTTGATTCTGGGGTTCATCATGGATGTGTTCTTGCTCCTACTCTCTTCAATGTTTGCATGAACTGGGTTTTAGGCAGGGTTTTGGGGTCCAGCAGCTGTGCAGCATCTGTTGATGAAGAAAGATTCATTGATCTTGACTTTACCAAACAATGCTGTGATCTTTGCGGAATCAATGAAGCCTCTGATCAGGGCTCTCAAGAGATTGAGTAAGGAGTCTGGGTGTCTGGGCTTGTGAGTGTCCTGGATAGAAAAAAAGATCCGGGCCTTTAATGACCTCTTGGGCAAAGCCATCAGCAGTGTGTCTTTCTGTGGAGAGTGTCGATCCTTGTTGAGAGGTTTACTTACCTCGGCTGTGACATTCATGTTTCTGGTGACTCTTCCTATGAAGTCAGTAGACAGATTGGAAGAGCATGAGGTTGCTGGAAAGGGGTATGTGATGCTCCCAATATCTATGCAAAAGGATGAAGGTCCAAGTCTTTAGAGTCCTGGTGCTTCCTGTCTTGCTATTATATGGTTGTGAGACATGGACGCTATCCAGTGACCTGAGACGATGTGTCTCTTCAGAGAATCCTTGGGTATCACTGGTTTGACTTTGTTTTGAATGAGCAGTTGCTCACGGAGTCCCAAATGAGGCACACTACCTGCATTATGAGGGAGCGTCAGTTACAGCACTATGGCCATGTGGCACGATTCCCCAAAGATGAACTGGCTCAGTGGCTGAACCAGGCCAAGGGGACACCCAGGTAACACATGGCTGCGGCAGATAGATGGTGGTACTGGACCACATGTCTGTCTGGGGGGTTGCCAACTGGGATCCCGTGCTGTTTTTGTTGTGTGGTGGGTGCGACAATGTGCTGTACCAGTGCATGCTTCTCCACCTGACCTGAATCCTTTTAGGTTGCAAGAAACTGCCTTTTACCACATAGTTAATTGTTTATCAAGCTTAAAATATTGATCAAAGATGACACTAAGATTTCTGACATGGCTGTGCACATTTGCCTACTAAGGTCCTAAATTATTGCTGATATTTGGGAACCAAACATAATAACTTCAGTTTTACTTTCATTTACTTGAAGAAAGTTTTTTGATATCTGCTGCTGAACATCCTCTAAACAAGTAATAATTGTGTTTAGAGAATTATCGGATTTTAGTGGCAGATATAACTAAGTGTCATCAGCATAACAGTGAAAAGAAATGTTATATTTTTGAAAAAATTAACCTAAAGGAAACATATACAAAGAGGACAATACAGGGACCTAAATGGAACTCTGAGGAACCCCACAGAAGATGAAAACCACCAATCCTCACTGAAAAAGTCCTATCTCTTAGATAGGAACTAAACCACTCTAAGGAGGTACTTTGAATACCTACCACATTCATAAGAGGGTCCATGAGGATTGAGTGTACTAGTGGACCTTCACCACCCTTGCACCCTATTTGTGGTATTTCATTATGTTAGCCAAAATTAATATTCATTATGTAGCACAATGAAAAAGTTAACTTTGGCCCCCTACACGATAGATATTTCCTGTTTATTTTATATTCTTCAACAGCATTTTCCCTTTTGCAATCGCCCAATGTGCTACTTACACTTTAAGGTCAGTCTTACACTCTCCATGATGTTTTGAAGCTTTCTTACACAATTTCTACTCAAGTCACTTCACACACATTGAAGAATTTGCAGTAAAAGCTCAAAATTTCAAAAATTCTGCTGGCTTCCCATGATCCTGTAACAGAAAAGCAAGAGCAAGACATGGACAGATAGATGAATTGTTTAAATATGAAGTACACTGTGCTGTGTTCATGGGTATCATGAGTAAAGCACTGTAGATTTTCATTGTGTCTAACACCATATTTAAAGTTCACAACACACTAATTGAAAGAGATATTTTGATTCTGCCATAAATATGTGAAAAGATATTGATATATAAATGAAATATTTATAAATTCTGAGATATTCTGAACAAACAGATGTAAGCATGATGCCTGGGGTTTTCTACAATAAGAACAAAAAATTCTTTTCAGTATTCAGAACTGTAACATTTGTCTCCACGCACAATTACCCACCATCAACAGACACAGATGACCACTCCTGAAATCCCAAAGCAGACTGCAGACAGCAGAGTAAGCAGGGTAAGCCATCAGTAGAGAAGCCTATCGTTTAATATTACGTCTAGAACTCCATCAAGAATTTTAATACGCACTTCAGAGTCTAACTGATAGACATGAATAGTACATTTCTGAATTTAAAGGCAAGGTCAGAAAGAGGAAAGTCACTGAAAACTCACACAGCATCAGAAATTATTCAACTCTTCTTATTCACAGATTTTAGACAAAGTAATATAAGGGCATTCTCAAATTCTTTGCCGTAAACTTTTCATACCCTTTTAATCTCAACTGCTTCGCGTTGCTTCAATGGCTATCAAGTGATTTAAGCAATAGACTGTGAAATGTGGAATCATTTAAAAAGAATAATACAGTACATGTAAGAAAAGTCTGTGATTAGTGGCAATTATTTCAGGAGATCATTAATGTCTCCCTATTACTTTAAACCAAAACCTGGTAAAGTTCTGAGTTACTCCTCAGAAAGGTAAGGATTTTTTTTCTTTTTTTACAATGGCTTCTGTTTCAAACAAATCTTTTTTATGACATTTCTTTTACATTATTAGTGAGTGGCTGTGTTGCAGATGTGGTCATCCCCTGAAACATTTCTTAAACAAGTTTTTTATTTTTTATAGTTCTCTTCATGGAGTACACCATCACAAGGCACTTTGCAAGACAAACAAGAATACAGTTAATTTATTCTCAGGGATCCTCATCCTGGCTGGATTGTGCACAAGGTAGGAATCAACCCTGGGCAGAACAGTACAGAAGTCTATCACAGGACACATCCATATTTACAGGTCAGGCAAACCAATTGATTTGATGGGCATGTGTTTGGATTTTGTAAGCAAACCTCACTCAGTACCTGGAGAAAATGTCACACAGGCACTAGACAATTAGAACCCAGATGCCTGCAGTGGGCTAGAAGTGAGTGAATACATGATAAATTACAGTGGAATAAAGGGTCTTCTTGACTGAGTATGAAATCAATGGAATTAGAATAACTGATAATAATCTGACTTGATAGCTCCCAAGTGTTATGTGTTGGCCTGTGGATAATGGTATAGCAGGCTGGAAAAGGCAGAGGGCTCAGATAAAGAGAAGTAAATCGCGCCAGTGATGATGCATGTTGTCACACCAGTGCAGAAATGTGGGCAATGCTGACAGCCCTGCCTGTGATAGGAAGGAGTATATATGCAAAGAGGAGTTGGCAGCATATGTAGAAGTGTATCATGCTTCTCCAGGACACTAAATGGACTGACAACCCTAAAATAAACAACACCTCCTGGCTGGTGCCGGGCACAATTTTCCCAAGTATGATTGTGTCTTCCTTTCAACTGAGCAGGTATTATGGATGCTGCCTTGGAGAACTGTCTCTTTAAAGATAACAGACAGCTAATGTTCTGGTTCAGCCAGGGTTATTGCCCTGGCTTAAGTCTATTTATTGTATATTTCATACATTTTTATTTTTTGTTATTAAGTCTGTTATTAATTTTGTTTTACCTTGCTATGAAATGCAATCCAAAATGTACTGAAAATGGTATGAGGCCTCCAAAATACAGCCAAAAAGCCAGCTTGGAACTTCATATCCCAATCCAGGAAAGGCTCACCCAGTCCAGCTTACTCAAAACTACTATCTGCTGGCTTCCAGTCTAACAGGCCTCAGACATAAAGAGCTGGCAAAAGATGTCTCAAAATATTCAGAAAGCCCCATCTAGTAACCATTAATTTCTGACTTGTAAACAAAAGGGCAAACAAAGAATCTTTAGAAATACCAAGGATTTTATTAGAAAAAGAAATTAAAGTAAAATAGGCAAAAGGATTTGACTAAAATGGCAATCCACAACAAACAAGTCAAAATGCGTGATCCTGTAACAGTAATCTCAAAACAGAAACAAAAACAGCCATAAAATCTAAAAAAGATAAAAAAGGAATACTTCCAAAACTGAGAGACTCTTAACAAACACAATGATCTCTTAATCCAAGCCTTCTCTGCTCTGGCCTAAGTAGCCAGAAGAAGGCCTTATGAATGGTAACATTCAGGGTGGCCCTACCTCCTGGGGCTTCACCCACAAAGTGCATAGAATGGAGGTGAATTTAAAATATCAGGACTTCCATTAAATTATAAACAATACAAATAGATGTAACATAAAATATGAAAAATAATAATTCAAAGACTGTGCCTCCTCGCTTGTTTTATGTCTTCTTTGTTCATTTTTAAATCTTGTTTATATTAATTTTATTTCTGTTTGAGTTATTCTTTGTGCTTAATTTTATCTATGTATCTATGCCTGTGTTATGTTCTGTGTGTTTTAAGAGTGGTTCCCTTGGAGGCAGGGCCACCTGCCCATCACCACAAGAGTCTGACTTTCCCTTGTAAAGGTAGGGGCAACACACAGTTCCTTGAGGTTCATGTGAATGCGCTAGTGGCATTGTGAGTTTCCCTTGTGTTTTCTGTGCTTTGTTTACTATTGTGACTTTCTGGATTTTGACTTTCTTGTTCTGTTTTTCGACTACTCTCTTTGGATATTGCATTGGGACTTTGTTTTCCTTAGATTGCTTTTCGGTAGCTCCTTTTTGCTTTTGTGCTCCACTGAGCTTTTTTTTACGTTGCAATTTTAAATAATAAATATTTTATTTATAAAGATTCTGTATTTACCCTATTACTAGCTGGACGTTAATGGTTTTAGACCCCCTGTGGACATTTTTGAAGTTATTTAGGATTTGGGACTCTTTTTGCTCTCTTAATAGGCCCATGCCTTTCAGGTGCTGCTGAAGCATAATAAAGACAACAATGAAACCATGAAATGCATGAAAAACATACCCATCCATAACATGCCTTTTTGTAAAATTATTTTTTCCCTTGAAATGTTACTGTTTATTTATTCATTGGCAGGCAGTGTGGTAGGTAGTGATTAAGGCTTTGAACATCAAAGCCTGTGGTTGTGGGTTCATATCCTTCTACTGACACTTTGTAACCTGACTAAGCTCAAAATGGAAAAATTAAATATAACCAATGGTATCTCAAATTTATAAGTTGCCTTGGACAAAAAGTGTCAGCCTAATATGCACATGTAAATTGTTTCATTTGTAAATATTATGTTTTTACGTCATTTATTTAATTCTTTGTGTTTTGTGGCTGGAACACCAATAAGTGGGGCCACTCTTACATCACTGCTGAAGGACCAGCTTCAGCCTATATATTTCATGCCAGAAGACTAAGTCCTTTACAGGTTTATTGAGGTTTGTTGAGGAAATGTTCTGTGTGAGTATTGTACTTATTTTTAGTCATTTTCCAAATTTTGTTATTGTCTTTGGATTCTGGGTATAGGATTGTGGATTTGGACTAATTTGCTTTAGATTGCCTTTTAAACAAATCCTTTTGCCATATTGTTCCATTACTGTTTTTCTTTGGTTCACCTAAATGCATCTTTCATTTAGAAAGATTCTTTTTGGTCTTGTCCATCCAATACAGAGGCTTTATTTTTGAACATTTAAAGTCTTTTTAAACTTTTAAACCCAGCTCCTCATTTTAAGCCTGTGCAGGCCAAAGCCTACTTGTGGAGGCTGTGGCCAGGCTTTCAGGGGTGAGGCTATCTTTAAAAATAACAGATAATAATAATTCTTTACATTTATATAGCAGTTTCCCCACTACTCAAAGCAGCATTCATAGTGAGTGGGGAGCCACTTCAACCATCACTAATGTGTAGCATCCACCTAGATGATGCAACAGTAGCCATTTTGTGCCAGTACATTCTCCATACATTATCTATTAGGTTGTGAAGTGGTGAGAGATACATAGCCTATTAGAGACAGGTGATGATTAGGGGGCTGCAATGACTAAGCTATAGAGGGCAATTTAGCCTGGTCATCGGGATACACCCTGCTCTTTATGAAGGATGCCTGGGGATCTTTTATTACTACAGAGACTCAGGACCTCAGTTTTACATCTCATCTGAATTATGTCACCATTTTTACAGCACAGTGCCCCCATGACTGCATTGGGGATTGACATCCACATTTAGACCACAGGGTATGCTTCTTGCCTCGCCAAAAACCTCTTCCAACAGCAACCCAAGCGTTTCCAAGATAGACTCCCATCCAAGATGGCAGCGCCCATGTCGGCTGCGGCTTACAGAGCTCCCGAGTCCACGGTGTTTAGTGTTAATCTTTGTTCGTCTTTGTCAACTAGTATAAGAAAAGAAGTAGATTTAAGTGATAGTGGTATGCAGACATACATTTACTAAAGGCAAATCCTGCTTGATTTTCGAAGAAACTGCGCCAAAATATCCAGCAAGGTGAAAGAGAAGCTCTGCAGCCTTTGCTTACTTCGGCAGCCTGGGAAGCTGAGCTGGCGGAAACGCAAGCGCAGCGATTGGAAGCAGAAATGAGGGTAACGCAGCAGTGTTAGCACAAGGCTAAAAACTAACCCCACCAGACCTGCGATACCGTCCATTCTGCTTGCGAACGTCCGATCGCTGGACAACAAGCTGGATTACATAAAGCTGCAGTAGGCCAAGCAGTGGGAAATGAGAGACTGTTGCATCTTTATTTTCACTGAGACATGGCTCCAGGAAAACATTGCAGACTTGGCCATCCAGCTAGATGGACTGACCATCTTCCGAGCGGACAGAGACGCCTCTTTGTCCGGTAAGACCCGCGGGGGGGGACTGTGTGTTTATGTGAACAGAGAGTAGTGTACGAACGCTGCCTCAGTCACGTAACACTGTTCCCCGCTGATAGAGGTTTTATTGGTAAGGTGCCGGCCTTTCTACTTGCCAAGGGAATACAGTTGCGTGCTGGTGGTTGCCATCTACTTCCCGCCTAGCGCAAATGCTAACCAGGCACTAGCGGAACTCTACGAGATCATCAGCAAACTGCAAACGACGCACCCTGAGGCATTTTTCATTATTGCTAGAGACTTCAGTCATGCCAACTTGAAGTCAGTTCTCCCAAAATTCTTCCAGAATGTGAACTTTGCTACTAGAGGGGGAAGATGTCTGGACAATGTTTACACAAGCGCTCCTAATGCCTACAAGGCCCTACCCCGCCCCCACCTCGGCTACTTAGACCATATCAGCTTGTTCATGGTTCCTGCATACAAGTCCCTGTTGAAGCGCACTAAACCAGCCTGCAAGAACATCAGAGTGTGGCAGGTTGGTGCTGTTTCTGCTCTCCAAGACTGCTTCGAATTGACAGACAGGGACATTTTCAGGGAGGCTGCTATGGATGGTGACTCCATCAATCTGGAGGAGTACACAGACTCTGTGACTGGCTACATCTCCAAATGCATAGAGGATGTTACTATTACCAAGGATGTTACCACAAGAGCCAACCAAAAGCCCTGGATGACGAGAGAAGTGCACAAGCTGCTCAAGATCAGAAATGCAGCCTTCAGATCTGGAGACAAGGCCGCCCTCAGCATGACCAGAGCCAACCTGTCTCGCGCTATAAGGAGAGCTAAGTGGGCATATGCGTAGAGGATTAACAAACACTTCAGCAGCACCAGAGACACACGTCGTATGTGGCAGGGTGTTCAGACAATTACAAACAACAAGCCCAACCCACACAGCAGAGATGGTGATGCCTTCCTACTGGATGAGCTGAACAACTTCTTCACACGGTTTGAGGTGGAAAACAAAGAGCCTGTGAGAAAAGCAACACCTCTCTCCACTGACCAGGTACTCTGTCTCTCCATAACTGACATGAAGAGGACTCTATCCAGAGTCAATCCACGCAAGGCTGCAGAACCTGACAACATACCTGGTCGTGTGCTCAAAGAATGTGCCAATCAACTGGCTGGTGTCCTCACAGACATCTTCAACACATCTCTGAGCCAGTCGTCAGTTCCAGCATGCTTCAAGTCGACCACCATCATACCAGTGCCGAAGAAGTCATCAGTGACATGCCTGAATGACCACCGACCAGTTGCACTCACGCCAATCATCATGAAGTCTTCGAAAGGTTAGTCATGTCACACATAAAGATTAATCTCCCTCCCTCCTTTGACCCTCTTCAGTATGCATACCGCTCAAACAGGTCAACTGAGGATGCCATATGCTCTTCCCTTCACCTCTCCCTGACACATCTGGATAAAAAAGACACATTTGTCAGGATACTATTCATAGACTTTAGCTCTGCCTTCAACACAATCATCCCTCAAAAGCTGGTTGTAAAACTGAGCAGGTTGGGCCTGAACACCACCCTCTGCAATTGGATCCTGGACTTCTTGACAGAGAGGCCCCAGTCAGTTCGGATAGGCTGCTACACTTCCAGCAACATCACACTGAGCACTGGAGCGCCGCAAGGCTGCGTGCTTAGTCCACTGCTCTTCAGTCTGCTGACTCACGACTGCACAGCCACGCACAACACCAACTACATCATCAAGTTTGCGGATGATACGACGGTGCTGGGACTGATAAGCAGGGATGATGAAACAGCATACAGAGATGAGGTGGAACAGCTGTCTGCATGGTGTGAAGACTACAATCTATCTCTCAAGTCGACAAGACAAAAGAGATAATTGTGGACTTTAGAAAATCACATTCTGCCCACATTCCACTCAGCATCAAAGGTCTAGATGTGGAGAGTGTTAGGAATACCAAGTTCCTCGGTGTGCACATAAATGAGGAACTTAAGTGGACGCTTAACACCTCATCACTAATCAAGAAAGCCCAGCAGACACAACACTTCCTGAGGCGGCTGAAGCAAGTAAGTCTTCCCCCTTCCATCCTCACCATGTTCTGCAGAGGCACCATTGAGAGTGTTCTGACCAGCTGCATCACTGTCTGGTATGGCAACTGCAACATATCCGACCGCAAGCACCTGCAAAGGATAGTGAAGTCAGCAGAGAACATTATTGGGGTGCCTCTCCCTTCACTACAGGACATATTTTACAAACTTAGTGTCCGCAAGGCCTGCAGCATTGTGCAGGACCCCTTACACCCCTCACATGGACTTTTCACACTTCTGCCATTCAAGAGAAGATACTGCAGCATCAAAGCCAGATCTGCCAGGCTGTAGGATAGTTTTTACCCCCAAGCTGTCAGATTCCTTAACACCATGCTGCCACCTGGGATCTTCCACACTGCCTCAACCACCTCTAAAAACAGAACTTTTATACATGCAAGCCACTTTCCTGCAAAGACTAGTGTGCATCTAAAAAAGAACTGAAAATCTCATACTGACCTTTAAGTATTTTGACATTCTTGATATCCTTCTGCTGTGAAACATTCAGACCTGTCATGTTTACACATGTCTTAAACAACTATTATCATACACTAATAATTTCTGTATTATCTATATCTATTATTTATTATTTATTTATTACATTTCATATCTATTGACTATATTTATGTATCTAGATTGCAAATACCATACATTGCATCAATGTTCATATTGCTAACTACATGTCAATATTGCTGCTACTTCTTTGTCTTGTCTTTGCACAATGTCTTGTCTTGTTTGTGTTTTAATTTTAAATTTAAATCTTAATTTTAATTCTATTTTTAATTTATTATTTGCACTTCATGTTGTTACACTGTGGACCCTGAGCTTCGCAATTTCGTTTATTTGTATACTTGTATATGGTTGAGATGACAATAAAGTTCAGTTTAACTTTGACTTGACTTGACAATTACTGGCCGTGCCTGAACATGCTTAGCTTCAGGTGGATGACCTCTTCTGAAGTGCATGTCGTACATCTGCTGAAGAAAGCTCAGTGAATACCCTGGCTTGATTTTCAGTTTTTTTGGAGATCTCACACCCTTTCACCATGTTTGTGACTTCTTCTTACAACAGCTCATAGGTTCAGTGGCACCATGGGCTCCTAAAGAGAATTCTAGCCTGGTGTCCCTGTGGCAAAAGTAGCTCAACACTTAACCAGAAACTATGCCACAATGGGTTTTAAAACTATGTCTTATCCACAGGTTCAGTGAGTCATGTTTAAAGGTGAGTTATGCAAGTTAGTGCTGTGGTAACAAGAGAAGAGCCCTGGGTTTGAAATAGTGGGTAAGTGAAGGAGTGCTTAGTCTTATCACAAATGTGGGCAAATAAAAGAGTCCTTCCCACCAGAACGACGGGCATACAAATATTGTATAAGATGGCAGAAACAGACTTTATGGTTGTTGTTTTTGTACTGTTTAATTACTACTTTGCACCTCTCCCTCCTGTCTGTCTATGTTTTGCTCAATAAATCCACCTTTGTTGTATATTAAGCCTCTCTGGCATTAATTTGAGTGATGGGGCACTACAAGATCATACCTTTTTGTCCACATTAGAATCGTCATTTGTACATATGGTACAGAATATTGAAATTATGCAATTCAGTTAAAGCTCATTAAAATACAAGTAAGAATATGCAATCTTTTAAGCATGACCCATAACACTTTAAAATAAGACTTACTCAAAGGTGACTGCTGCATCTGTTTGACTCTAATGGTGGGGGGAAGATAAAGTCCCAGGAGACTGTTGATGACATGATGCTAAGCTGCTGTGGGACTAGTCAGATGGATGCTGCAGTCGGCATTTCTGGCAGCCCCAAACTGTGTCTGACTCCTTGAGGGACATCCTTGAATTACAAAGTCAAGAGTTTACTTAACAACGACATCTACTGCTTTTGACAGGGTCACTCAACGTAGATACGGCCACTGAATGAGAAACCTATTCACCCATAGATTCAGGGAATTGGTATATTGCTTTAAAATAAAAAGAAATCCCTTGGGCCCATTTTTTCTTTTCTTTTTTTCTATTTGTGCACATTTACCAGAACATTCATTGACCTCAGCTCAGCTTACTTTAAAAGAATACAATCACATACTGTACATGCACTCTTGCACTCTACCATCTGTCATCTTTAACTGTGCTCTTTTATATATATATATATATATGAAAGTGTTACCTCACTGGCTCCAATCCCATACCAGCATTTTCACAAAATGTGATGCTGCTCAGTCTTTTCACCATTTTGAGATTTTTTTTCCAGACTGCTCACAACCTCTCTCTCTATGTTTTAATTAGATATTAATAATTTCTATTTATGGATCTCTTTCTTTAACAGCCCTCCTAATAGCTTATTCCCAAACTTTTTTTTTCATGTCACAATGTAATGACCCCTCTGGAAACATTTTGCAGAGAGATGTTATTGTCTCATGTTTTTAGAAGCCCAGACTCCGATGTTTTACCTCAGTTTGTGTGCTTGATTTATTTTTAATGGTTCTTATCAAGAGATTTTTAAATCAGGTAGCGCTGGCAGTAAAGGAAATGTATGACATGTTCCTAATACAAATCAACCATATTATCCACGTTTGTATTTCTTTTTGTTAAACGAGGTTGGCTTTTCCTTAAAAGTGTGTTGTGAACACAATAAACTCCTTTTTTGTAAAAGCTGACACACATATTGACACTTTGCAGGGAAGCATTTTTACCTACTTATTAACTATTCCTTATCACTATAGAAGGCACACAGTACACAGCCCTTAAGAACAAGACATAATGTTACAGTATGAAACTTTTAGCTTAAAAAAACATTATACTCTTTTTAAAAATTTCAAACTGGTAGACTATTCACACTAGGTAGATTATGTACTTAGAAAATCATCTCTTTTTGAAGGCAATTTCTCCAAATTCTAGTCCACTTTGATTTTACAAGTGGCTAATTTTCATCCATTGAATGGTCACAGAAACAACTCTGTCAATCACAAAAGAGCAAGCTGGAATTTCAGTTGAAGACAGGATCCTCCTGTGGTGCCTGAATTGGAAAGTGGGTAAGGTTCCTTTAAGAGAACAGGCATAATGGGATAGAGAAGGGGCGTGGGAGATTGGAATGCAAGGATAAAAAAAGGAGTAATAAACAAGCAGTGAGTGGAGCTTTACATTGTGTACATGTGTTTGGTTTATTTATATTGTGTAAGATGTGATACCTCCCACATATTAACCATCACCTTGGAATGGAAACAGTGGCAGGTGCAAAGACTGTTTTTACAAGTTTCAGAAATGGACAGGCCTGTAATTATGCTCAGTTGGTTTGCTACAAGTTAAAACCCAAACCTTTATATGATAAAATTCATTTTTACAGAGAATACTGTAAGATGGGTGCTTTACCAGTATTAATTCATAATATATGGCTAAAAGTATGTGGACTTCCCACCAAATGATTGAATTCAAGTATTTCAGCTGGCCTAAGTGTTAACAGGAACATAAAATCAAGCAGATAGCCAAGCAATCTCCAGTGACAAACAGTGGCAATAGAATGAGTCATACTGAAGAGCTCAGTGACTTTAAACGTGGCACTGTCATAGGATACCACTTTTACCACTAGTCAGTATGTGAAATTCCTGCTCTGCTAGATCTGCTCTGGTTCACTTATGTGCTATTATTGTGACATGGAAGCATCTAGGGGCAACAATAACTCAGTCACAAAGTGGTAGACCACACAAGCATAGGGCTCTTAAAAATCACATATCCTCTGTCGCATCCCATCCATCCATCCATCCATTGTCTCCCGCTTATCCGAGGTCGGGTCGCGGGGGCAGCAGCTTGAGCAGAGATGCCCAGACTTCCCTCTCCCCGGCCACTTCTTCTAGCTCTTCCGGGAGAATCCCAAGGCGTTCCCAGGCCAGTCGAGAGACATAGTCCCTCCAACGTGTCCTGGGTCTTCCCTGGGGCCTCCTCCCGGTTGGACGTGCCCGGAACACCTCACCAGGGAGGCGTCCAGGAGGCATCCTGATCAGATGCCCAAGCCACCTCATCTGACTCCTCTCGATGTGGAGGAGCAGCGGCTCTACTCTGAGCCCCTCCCGGATGACTGAGCTTCTCACCCTATCTTTAAGGGAAAGCCCAGACACCCTGCGGAGGAAACTCATTTCAGCCGCTTGTATTCGCGATCTCGTTCTTTCGGTCACTACCCATAGTTCATGACCATAGGTGAGGGTAGGAACATAGATCGACTGGTAAATTGAGAGCTTCGCCTTGCGGCTCAGCTCCTTTTTCACCACGACAGACCGATGCAGCGCCCGCATTACTGCGGATGCCGCACCGATCCGCCTGTCGATCTCACGCTCCATTCTTCCCTCACTCGTGAACAAGATCCCGAGATACTTGAACTCCTCCACTTGAGGCAGGATCTCGCTACCAACCCTGAGAGGGCACTCCACCCTTTTCCGGCTGAGGACCATGGTCTCGGATTTGGAGGTGCTGATTCTCATCCCAGCTGCTTCACACTCAGCTGCGCACCGATCCAGAGAGAGCTGAAGATCACGGCCTGATGAAGCAAAAAGGACAACATCATCTGCAAAAAGCAGTGACCCAATCCTGAGCCCACCAAACCGGACCCCCTCAACGCTCTGGCTGCGCCTAGAAATTCTGTCCATAAAAGTTATGAACAGAATCGGTGACAAAGGGCAGCCCTGGCGGAGTCCAACTCTCACTGGAAACGGGTTCGACTTACTGCCGGCAATGCGGACCAAGCTCTGGCACCGATCGTACAGGGACCGAACAGCCCTTATCAGGGGGGCCGGTACCCCATACTCTCGGAGTACCCCCCACAGGATTCCCCGAGGGACACGGTCGAATGCCTTTTCCAAGTCCACAAAACACATGTAGACTGGTTGGGCAAACTCCCATGCACCCTCCAGGACCCTGCTAAGGGTATAGAGCTGGTCCACTGTTCCGCGACCAGGACGAAAACCACACTGTTCCTCCTGAATCCGAGGCTCGACTATCCGACGGACCCTCCTCTCCAGGACCCCTGAATAGACTTTTCCAGGGAGGCTGAGGAGTGTGATCCCTCTGTAGTTGGAACACACCCTCCGATCCCCCTTCTTAAAGAGGGGGATCACCACCCCGGTCTGCCAATCCAGAGGCACTGTCCCTGATGTCCATGCGATGTTGCAGAGGCGTGTCAACCAAGACAGTCCTACAACATCCAGAGCCTTGAGGAACTCCGGGCGTATCTCATCCACCCCCGGGGCCCTGCCACCAAGGAGTTTTTTGACCACCTCGGTGACCTCAGTCCCAGAGATGGGGGAGCCCACCTCTGAGTCCCCAGGCTCTGCTTCCTCATTGGAAGGCATGTTAATGGGATTGAGGAGGTCTTCGAAGTACTCCCCCCACCGACCCACAACGTCCCGAGTCGAGGTCAGCAGCGCACCATCCCCACCATATACAGTGTTGACACTGCACTGCTTCCCCTTCCTGAGACGCCGGATGGTGGACCAGAATCTCCTCGAAGCCGTCAGAAAGTCGTTCTCCATGGCCTCCCCAAACTCCTCCCACGCCCGAATTTTTGCCTCAGCAACCACCAAAGCCGCATTCCGCTTGGCCTGCCGGTACCTATCAGCTGCCTCCAGGGTCCCACAGGACAAAAGGGTCCTGTAGGACTCCTTCTTCAGCTTGACGGCATCCTTCACCACCGGTGTCCACCAACGGGTTCGGGGATTGCCGCCACGACAGGCACCGACCACCTTACGGCCACAGCTCCGGTCAGCCGCCTCAACAATAGAGGCACGGAACATGGCCCATTCGGACTCAATGTCCCCCACCTCCCTCGGGACATGGTCGAAGTTCTGCCGGAGGTGGGAGTTGAAGCTACTTCTGACAGGGGGCTCTGCCAGACGTTCCCAGCAGACCCTCACAACACGTTTGGGCCTACCACGCCTGACCGGCATCCTCCCCCACCATCGAAGCCAACTCACCACCAGGTGGTGATCAGTTGACAGCTCCGCCCCTCTCTTCACCCGAGTGTCCAAGACATGTGGCCGCAAGTCCGACGACACGACCACAAAGTCGATCATCGAACTGAGGCCTAGGGTGTCCTGGTGCCAAGTGCACATATGAACACCCCTATGCTTGAACATGGTGTTCGTTATGGACAATCCGTGACGAGCACAGAAGTCCAATAGCAAAACACCGCTCGGGTTCAGATCGGGGGGGCCATTCCTCCCAATCACGCCCTTCCAGGTCTCACTGTCATTGCCCACGTGAGCATTGAAGTCTCCCAGCAGAACGAGGGAGTCCCCAGAAGGTATGCCCTCTAGCACCCCCTCCAGGGACTCCAAAAAGGGTGGGTACTCCGAACTGCTGTTCGGTGCATACGCACAAACAACAGTTAGGACCCGTCCCCCCACCCGAAGGCGAAGGGAGGCTACCCTCTCATCCACCGGGGTAAACCCCAATGTACAGGCTCCAAGTCGGGGGGCAATAAGTATACCCACACCCGCTCGGCGCCTCTCACCGGGGGCAACTCCAGAGTGGTACAGAGTCCAGCCCCTCTCAAGGAGATTGGTTCCAGAGTCCAAGCTGTGCGTCGAGGTGAGTCCGACTATATCTAGCCGGAACCTCTCAACTTCGCGCACTAGCTCAGGCTCCTTCCCCTTCAGAGAGGTGACATTCCACGTCCCAAGAGCCAGCTTCTGTAGCCGAGGATCGGACCGCCAAGGTCCCCGCCTTCGGCCACCACCCAACTCACACTGCACCCGACCTCCTTGGCCCCTCCCATAGGTGGTGAGCCCATGGGAAGGGGGACCCACGTTGCCTCTTCGGGCTGTGCCCGGCCGAGCCCCATGTGTGCAGGCCCGGCCACCAGGCGCTCGCCATCGAGCCCCACCTCCAGGCCTGGCTCCAGAGTGGGGCCCCGGTGACCCGCGTCCGGGCAAGGGAAAACGGCGTCCAAAGTTTTCATTCATCATAGAAGGTTTGAACCGCTCTTTGTCTCATCCCTCACCTACGACCAGTTTGCCTTGGGTGGCCCTACCAGGGGCATAAAGCCCCGGACAACAGAGCTCCTAGGATCATTGGGACACGCAAACCCCTCCACCACGATAAGGTGGCGGTTAAAGGAGGGGTCTGTCGCATCCCTCACAACAAAATTCCAAACTGGAAGCAACATCGGCACATTAATTCTGTGTCAGAAGCTTCATGAAATGAATTTCCATGGCCAAGCACCTGCACACAAGCCTAAGGTCACTATGCTCAATGTTGTTGGGTGGCACACTGTCTTGGACTCTGGATCAGTGGAAACGTTCTCTGGAGCAATGAATCATGCTTTACTATAATGCTGAACAAACCTGGGTTTGGCAGATGCTTAGAAAATGCTCCTTTCCAGACTTCATTATGCTCATAGTAAAGTGATGGAGGTGAGATAATGGTTTCTCTGGGTTTGGGTTAGGCCCCTTTGCTTCCAGTGTTAAAGCTACAGCATACAATGACCTTTTAGACAATTATGCACTTCCAACTTTGTGGCAAAAGTTTAGAGAAGGCTCTTTTCTGTTCCAACATGACTGTGCTCCTGTTCACAAAGCCAGGTCCATAAAGACATGGAGGAACTCAAGAGACTTGCACAGAGACCTGTCCTCCTTCCTACTGAACACATTTGGAATGAACTGGAATGGCAATTGTGAGCCAGGTCATCTCATCCAAAATCTGTACCTGACCTTACAAATGCTCTTTTGGCAGAATGTGCACAAATTCCCACATATACTCTCCAAATCTTGTAGAAAGCCTTCCCAGAAGAGTGAATCACTGCAAGGGTTTGAGGAGGGAGGCAATTCTGTATTAATGTCCATGGTTTTGAAATGGAATGTCTAAAAAGCTCATATAGGTCTGATGTCCACAAACGTTTCGCCAAACAGTGTATAGTACAGTTGTTTCATAGAAAGCTGTAGCCAAAAGCAATGACATTATTGAAATTACCCAGGAATATTTGAAAAAATGTGTGCAATCAAAAATAGAAGTCACATTTGTCATCTCACAAATTAATGAAAAATTATGTTATCTGCCTCTACCACTTATTCATAGCTCTAAGGTTGGCAAAACTATCTCACTTCAACAAAATGTAGGAATTGAACTTCGTGTAAAGGAGAAAATCTTTATGACTTATGGTTTCAGCATTATGTAAAGAGTTCAGCATGGGTGATGCCAAGGTCAGACAACAGGTAAATCATTGAAAAAAATGGCAACACAGACGTTAAACCCACGGTGGCTGTTAATAAACTAACTTTACAAGAGGAAGTGAAGAAGTTAAAATAAATAAAACTAATCACAGAGAATGTCTGACAATCTGATAAATGGCAGCAGAGATTGGAATAGGACATCATGTTGTCCAGAGGTTAAAGGAAAGATTAAGATGCAAATAAACTGTGTTTTGTGTGCTATGTTTACTGATGGAAAAGTACAAGGGAATATCAAAAAGTAAAAGCAATTTGAAAGTTATGTGGTAAACGCAATGGATAGAAGCTGTTACAAAATAATGTTTGCAATGGCTTATGGGTAGTTTGAACATGCACAGCGCATTGCTCTGCTATTAGTCTAGTTGAAACCAAGGTCAAGTGAACAAGGACAGTCTGCTGTGGGACTGCACTAATGTTGAATAATGTGCCATAGTGAGATTTCCTTGGGCAAAGGGAGCAAAACCTGGTGAAGCTCACAGAAGGATGTTGGCTCGGTACAGAAATGAAAACAGTCTGATTCAATGAAAAGTTTATGAATGAGTAGAAAGGTTTAAAGCAGGAAGAATATGTGCAATCAAAAGATGCAGATCTGGCGACCCATCAACACTGCACACACAAGCCCACATCGATACAGCAAATGCCTTAATCAGAGAGGTCCAATGGATTATGTTGTCTGCTGCTGCTACACATTTGGATATCAGCTATGGATCACACATGCCATAGTGCATTATGAATTGGGGTACCATAAGGGTTGTGCAAGATGGGTATCGAAACAGTTTACTGATCTGCACAAGCAAAAGTCTGCAGCTGCCGCTATGATGGAGGCAATGCAACAGCTTTGGTTTGAATGTCTTCCACATTCCCCTTTATAACCCTGATCTAGCATCATGCGACTATCACATCTTAGGTCCACTTAAAGAGGCTCTACGCAGTCTCAGGTTCACCTGTCATGATGAGGTTAAGGAAGTGGTGCAAACCTGGATCCAGGAGCAGCCGAAAAGCTTCTCCCAAGGAATGAATAAGTTAATGGAACGATGCAAAAAAGTGCATTGACCAGCAGGTAGACTATGTGAAGAACTGATGTAACTGTTACATTCATCTGCTCACAATTGGGTATTAAAGGATTCTCCATCATGCAAAATTTGTTAGAAAAAAACTTTTTGTAAAATTGCTGTAACACTATAGTGTTGAGAGGGTAACTTTCTTCACAACATTGTGAGGCATAATAAAACTTTCTCTCTCAGTGGATTTCCACTACTGTGGCAACAATGCATTCATTGATCAAAGTAAACATTCGATGAACATGTGTTAGTTTTCTTATATACAGTACCGATGCTAGGTTATTTTGCGCCCTAGGCCAAGCTTATTAGTGCACCAACCAGCTATTTGGTAGCTATCGGTGCAGCTGTGCTTATGCCCCACTTTAAAATCTGAGGCCTAGGCGAATGCCTAATTCGCCTTAATGGTGGCACCAGCCCTGCATATATACAATAGCCAGAAAGGTAATAGAATAAATTTTAAAATATTTGATATTGGATGACTCTTTCACTACTTGTACCGTCAACATTCCTCCTGCACCTTTCCTCAGTATCTATGTGTGTCTCAGCCTCTCTTGCCCGGTGCTCACTTCTCAGACTGTATCTTTCTGAGGCACCTTGCTTGCCTCCCGTCCACTTTTTGACTACCACCAATGGTAGACAGATCCTCATTAAACACTGTTAAAATATCATTCATATTCTTGCAACTACTTTCTGTCTTTGACTGTGACTTGGGTTGCTTCTCATTAGTATTTAGAAATCCAGCATCACTTGGCATGTTGGTTGAAATGGCTTGTTTTAATTCCTTTTTTGTAAAAATAAAAAAACAATCCGTAATTGGAATTTCGTGCCCCTAACTTATTGTGCCATCATCCCTACCACTAAGTTGCCAAAGCCAAACTTACCAATCAGACCAAAGCCAAACCTTAGTGTCATCATCTATCATCCCTACCACTGAGTCATCAGAGCCAATCAGACCAAAGAGAAACTGACCAATCACATTGCTTGGATGGATCAGACACTCACACACACACAGACAGTAGAATATTTTTATATAGATTCTTTTGAAACGTACAGTTTGCTCATGACCATTTGTATGGCCCTTACAATTACAACAAAATTGAGTTAAGTGACCTACTCAGTGGTTTACAACCAAGTTACTTAGTCACTTGACCACAATATAAGGAAAAACAGAACAAACATTCTTATACAGTACCTTTCGGTAGAAAATACTGTAAATGAGCTATAGTGAAATTATTTAGAAGTATGTATTTGAATTATATGACAGAAAGTTTAAGTCTTTCATATCAAGTATTTGGTGGAAGGTAAATTGGTAATCTTGTCCACAAAGCCACGAAAAGTGAAAAGACAACAGTTAGACAGCCTTTATTTTAGACAGACAGAGACAATGACTGATACATAAGAAACTCACTATATAACAGGTTCATAAATCTTTCTATGGAGCGTCCCATAAAACCACAACTGTACAATTTGTTTTTGAATTGTGGCACAGGCAAGTTATGAAACTGGCTCAGTGTTACACTATAATCAGTGGTGAGTATGGTTTCTCCTTAAACCACTAAGTCAAATTGAGTGCCACAGGTAAAAAAAAAAGTTTTTACGTTAAGTCATTTCCAGTTAATAAATATACTAGTGATTGCTCTTTATCATTGAAATAAGATGATAAAAACAATAGGCCTTTAAGCAAAAAAGTTTCCAGCAGTGATTTCTATTATAAGTTCTGGAGTTACAGCCCTAAGCTCAGAGGAATAATGAAAATATTTTAAAACATTAAATATGCTTCTGTAAATTTCAGCTGACTGTTACATATCTATGAGGCTTCAGCAGTTCACTTATCTCTTTTTACTTCATCTTTTAATGGAGGCTGCACATTCTGGCTATTCCTCATTTTAATACCCACTCAGCCTTTTCTTCATTCTTGTTTTAGTTAGTCTACAACAATGATTGATTATTTTAGCTTCATGGCTGGTTTTAGGATGAACTAAATCCTCTCACTACATTGTCACCTTAACTATCTGCTGGTTTCATCATGGATTGATGGATGGTTGGATCAAGGATTGACTCCATTCTTGAGGTTTCTCTTTCTAATTTGTAATGTTCCCAACTCTTTAGTATAGAATATGTGACATAAATGAATGTATTGTTGTATTTCAACTTTCCAACTTCACTTGTTTTAAGTCTTTGGACTGTGACATGATTTTGAAGTGCTAGTGGAAAAAAGACAAGCTTCAGGTGTCCTTTGATGTTTTAAGGGGCAGTTTGTCTAATTACCAGAAAGCTACGAAATCTTCAAGGATAAAGTATTTTTCAGATATTACTTCAAATAATTGTCATAGACCTATAGTTTTATTTAACACTGTAAGCACTATTCTTAACTCGTGTTTTCCAACATGGTCTGACATGTCACCAACAGTCTGCAAGGATTTTCTCAGATTTTTTGTTCAAACAATTACTAGCATTGGATGCCTCGCTACACCTTCTGTTTTTGATCAGTTTGAGCCTGTATCTCTCCCTTTTTTGGCAGAAGTAATTAATCACCTTAAACCCAGAACTTGTCTGCTAGATACTGTTCCTGCTTGTCTTCTTAAAGATGTTTTTGAACTGGTTGGGCCTAGCATTTTGGACATTATAAATAGTTTTCTTGAGACTGGTTTAGTCCCAGCATTTTCTAAACATGCTGTGGTGTAGCCTTTAATTAAAAAAACAATCTAGATTTTAAAGAATTTTCAGACCCATCTCCAAGTTGCCCTTTCATTCTAAAATTATGGAGAACGTTGACTTTCTACAGCTGCAAACCTTTTTCAATGAAAATGGCATTATTGAAATATTTCAGTCTGGTTTTAAGAAACACCACAGCACAGAGTCTGCACTTTTAAGGGTTCTAAATGATCTCTTTTTAATACGTGACACTGGGCATACTGCTGTCTTGGTACTGTTAGATCTAACTGAAGCATTTGATACAGTTGACCATGACATCCTCATCATCTGACTTGAACAGTGTGTGGGTATACAAAAAACTGCTTTGAAATGGTTCAGGTCATACCTCACAGACAGAAGCTTTCAGGCATTCTCTCCTCATCCTCTGCCCCTATCACCTTGGGTACCTCAAGGATCTACAGTAATCCCTCCTCCATCGCGGGGGTTGCGTTCCAGAGCCACCCGCGAAATAAGAAAATCCGCGAAGTAGAAACCATATGTTTATATGGTTATTTTTATATTGTCATGCTTGGGTCACAGATTTGCGCAGAAACACAGGAGGTTGTAGAGAGACAGGAACGTTATTCAAACACTGCAAACAAACATTTGTCTCTTTTTCAAAAGTTTAAACTGTGCTCCATGACAAGACAGAGATGACAGTTCCATCTCACAATTAAAAGAATGCAAACATATCTTTCTTTTCAAAGGAGTGCGCGTCAGGAGAGAGAGAACAAAGCAAGCAGTCAAAAAAAAAAATCAATAGGGCTGTTTAGCTTTTAAGTATGCGAAGCACCGCCGGTACAAAGCTGTTGAAGGCGGCAGCTCACACCCCCTCCGTCAGGAGCAGACAAAGAGAGAGAGAGCCAGAGTCAAAAATCAATACGTGCCCTTGAGCTTTTAAGTATGCGAAGCACCATGCAGCATGTCCTTCAGGAAGCAGCTGCACACAGAAGGTAGCAACGTCCCTATCGTCTAGGTGTGCGAACAGCCCCCCTGCTCACACCCCCCTAAGTCAGCGCAAGAGAGAGAGAGAGAGAAAGTAAGTTGGGTAGCTTCTCAGCCATCTGCCAATAGCGTCCCTTGTATGAAATCAACTGGGCAAACCAACTGAGGAAGCATGTACCAGAAATTAAAAGACCCATTGTCCGCAGAAACCCGCGAAGCAGCGAAAAATCCGCGATATATATTTAAATATGCTTACATATAAAATCCGCGATGGAGTGAAGCCGCGAAAGGCGAAGCGCGATATAGCGAGGGATCACTGTATTCTGGGGCCTATTCTTTTTTCACTGTACATGTTGCCCTTAGAATCCATTTTGAAAAAAAAAAAGAGTATTTCTTTCCATTGCTGATGATGATACATAGATATATCTTCCACTGAAACAGATCAATAGCAATTCTCTTAAACCTTTATTGGAATGTCTGGAAGACACTTCAACTTTTCTTAGTTTAAATGACAAAAAAACAGAGATTGTGCATTTTGGACCTTCTGATCTTACTTGTCCATCCATCCATCCATTATCCAACCCGCTATATCCTAACTACAGGGTCATGGGGGCCTGCTGGAGCCAATCCCAGCCAACACAGGGCGCAAGGCAGGAAACAAATCCTGGGCAGGGCGCCAGCTCACCGCAGGATCTTACTTGTGCTCCTGCAATTAATCTTGCCCTTTGACAACCTACTGTAAGCCCATCGCAAAAAATCTTGGTGTGATTTTTGATAACACCCTCAAATTTGATAAACAAATAAATGCCACTGTGAAAGCTTGCTTCTATCAGCTCAGGGTATCAGCTAAGGTCAAGCCCTTTCTTTCTGTACATGATTTTGAAGCACTCATTCATGCATTTGTGTCTTTTCAGCTTAAGTATTACAACTCCTTATACATTGGAGTTAATTAGCCATCCCCTTCTCTTGTTCATCTAGTCCAGAACACTGCTGCCAGGCTTCTAACATGCATGTTAAAACAGAATCCCACCACACCAGTCTTAATTTCTCTTCACTGACTTTCTGTTTGCTACAGGATTGAGTTGAAAATTTTACTGTTTGTTTTTAATTCCCTGAATGGTTTAGCCCCCTTTAATCTTACTAACCTCTTAAACCCTTGCCTTACTCTCCTTCACAATCACTGTGGTCCTTTGACCAGAAGCTATTGATTGTGCTGAGTTCTAGACTGAAGCTTAGAGGGGACCGTGCTCCTGCAGTAGCTGCCCCTATGCTTTGGAACAGTCTGCCTTTTTATATTAGATCAGCATCAACTGTGCTCACTTTTAAATTTCGCCTAAAAATCTTTTTGCCATATATATATATATATATATATATATATATATATATATATGCCGTGCCGTGTGGTCTGCATGAGTTCTTGATATTTTTTAGTTTACAATTTAAAAACGGAATAAGAATCTGAAAATTGAACAACATTACATTAAAGTTCGATAATTTCTGAAAAAATGATACCAAACATATATATGTAGGTTTTAAAATAAGCCTGATTTAAAGCGTGACAAAAAACGTGACATAAAATCATTGCCCAAAATCGTTGCACTTGTAGGCTTAGGATTTTATATATATATATATATATATATATATATACTAGTTGTGTAAGGCTCCTAGAAACTATTGAAATCGTCAGAAACAAAACTGAAATGCAGACTCGGCGGTTTCGTTTTGCATGTGTGCTTTCCTCCCTTGTCTATCAGCGGCTAAGCGAATTTCTCTCTCCTCTGAGGTTTCATTTTGCCGATGTGTTCACCTCACTTGTGTACTAGAAGCTAAGTGAGTTTGCCTTTCCTCGGTGGTTTCACTTTGGCGACAGAGTCGCTTTCTTTCAGCTTTCATGCTGTAGCCTCATACTTCTTTCTTCTTCCGACTCGTTAACTTGAGGCCACCTTGCTGGCTTTTGAACTTCAAGCTATAGCCTCGCAATTCTCACACTTCTGGCCTGGACAGACACACACACACACACACTTCCACGCATAGATTTTTATATACAGTGGAACCTCAGGTCACGAACGTCTCGGAACACGTACAAATTGGGTTATGACCAAAAAAGTTCGCCAAACTTTTGCATCTGTTCACGACCATACACTCAGGTGACGAACAAGCCAGTTTCCCTTCTGGTTCGTACACGCCGATGATTTTCGCACATGTTCAGTCTCTCCCTGTGCATTCGCTGTGAACTCTTTGTGCTCTATTTCGTTTAATTTCTGGTTCGTACTCGCCGGTGATTTATGCATGTGTTCAGTCTCTCCCTGTACAGTACATTGTTCTCGGTCAGACGTGCATCGCGCAGAGGGACTTTGTGGTATAGCGGGCCCACAGCTCACGTCAAGAGGCCAGTTTTAAATAAATAATCGCCGCGCTTGCAGCTTAGTGAGGGGGCTAGGTGGTTGAGTGGCTGAAGCAGTTCCAGGGGAATTTGTGGTGTGGGCGTTTCTCACCTAAGTGCAAAGGTGAAAAACCGTCCACGTCCGTAATTATTCCCGGGGCTGCTGATTGCTACAGCTGCCACGTCCTCTTCATAAATTCATAAATAGAAGCGCGAGGCAGCTAAAGGGAGGAAAAAGAAAAGAAAGACGGAGGTTGCGGAGTGAGGAAGTAAGCAGGAAGCAGTGTGGAAAGAACCGGTGTGAGCGAGCGAGCAAGCACGTGTTTGCAGGCAGGCAGCTGGACAGTTAACCCAAGCAGGGGTGTTTGGCCGACACTCGGTGAGGCAGAAGGAAGCGGTCGCTCCAGCTGAGCGATCAAGGAGCTGGAGTGACCAGAAGAAGGACGGCTGGCCACGTAAGGCCGAGAAGGCAGCGGGAGTCGTGAGGCTTGGGCGATGAATTCCCTGATGTGGGCGTCCTGGTCACCAGAGAAGCCAAGTCTCGGTCTGGAGAGTGTGTGACTGAAGCCAGGGATCGGGAGGCCTCCAGACCAGAAGGAAGAAGGAAGGACAGCTGTAGGTAGAGTGGCTCCCCTGTTGCGAAGCCTGGATAGGGAGAAGCAGGGGGGTCACCAGTTAAAGAATGCACTGGGCTTGTTTTTAAAGAGACTGCTTCCAGCATTGTTTTAACCTTGTTGTATTTAATGAAGACTTTTTTCTATTGGATTTTAACCTCCGCTTCACTTCTGTTTTTATGGGATTATTTATTTATTGAAGGATTCTAAGAAAGCACTACACATTATTTAATTTGGACTTTGTTTTTGATTGTTGTTTCGTTGATTTTAATAAAAGCACTTAGCACTTTTTGCACCATCCCCTTGCTCCATTGTAGTGCCTCACTGTTGTGCTCATCGGTAACATTACTGACGGTGATGGGTTTAAGGGCTCCCGGAAGCGAGATGGGAGCATGCAGCGAACCCGCATCGTCACAGACTTTACCTCAAAACTGTAATCTCCTCTCCACCCAGTTCCTCCTCACTTCCTTCCAGAACTCGACTCACGCAAGGCTAGTTTTCTTGGTTGTTTATGGTTGGTTTTTGTATAAATTAAGGATTTTTAAAATGTTCATTTTTTTCCCTGTACTTAAAACTCATTAAAAAAAGTGTTTACAGCGAGCGGTTCGTAAGGCTATAGTGTGAACTCTTGCAATGTTAGTTTTCTCTGTTCAAGGTTTTCTCAGTGTTACTCAATATGACTCAGGCGCCGCCGTGAGTGGCAGCCTTTCCAGCAGCTCCATGTATGACTTTATCTTTTTACCTTTTTTCTGTATTTTTCTGTACTTCACTGTCAACTCCTACCACTTTCTTTTATGTGGACTAGTTCCCTTGTGAATTTCCCCTTGGGATTAATAAAGTATCTATCTATCTATCTATCTATCTATCTATCTATCTATCTATCTATCTATCTATCTATCTATCTATCTATCTATCTATCTATCTATCTATCTATCTATCTATCTATCTATCTATCTATCTATCTATCTCAATGTTTTTACATTTAGTTTACTATTACACTGTGCATTCTATGGTATAATTAACTATTTTTGTGCTTAAAAATCTTTAAAAAAAATATATTTACATGCAGTTCGTACGGTCCGGAATGGATTAATTGTATTTACATACAATCCTATGGGGGAAATTACTTTGGGTCACAACCAAATCAGGTTGCGACCAGAGTTTTGGAACGAATTACGGTCGTGACCCAAGGTTCCACTGTATAAGGTATATATGTATTGGTGTATTTATGGAAGCTGTACAGAACTTTGGTCAACTTCTGTTGTTTTAAATGTCCTCTATAAGTAAAATTGATTTGACTTGATAGGAAGTAAAGCATGTGAGGTGTGAGCATCCAGCTTTGCTTTGACTTTAGCATTAGTCTGTCACCACAACTTATGTTCTTTATTTTTTCATTCCTTAGCTCTTTTATTTCATTCTCTTACCCATGTCTGCTATATAACTTGTACTAAGACTGTGGTTCTATGATTTTGCTGCAACAGTGTCTCTGAAATTTAGTCCAATTTTCGAATACTACAGAGCTCAGAAGGTAAAACACTGCTTGTTTACGTTTATGGCGTAATCACAATTATAAGCCAACCTGAACTAAGATTCACTCCTATTGGTTCAACCTACATTACAGTAGAATGGCAGATGTGACAATTATAAATTTTTCACCGTGCCTGTAATTAATTATAGTTAATAAAAATAATACATGTTGTTTATAACACGTTTCAAAGTCAAACAGAACAGAATGAAAACAGGTAAAATAAATAAAAAGACACCTGTAAACGATAATAAAATCAATTACTGTATACATAGGATTTTGCAGACAGTTATAGTTTGTCTGTTTTTAAAAACTAGTAGTGATTTGACTTTACAAAGAAGCTGAGGAAGACCATTCCACGAGGATGTAAAAGACCCATAGTCCTCTTCATAGTCTTTGGAGGAGTGAGCAGAGGAATACCTTTGGATGATTGGAGTTGGCAGGCAAGAACACAAAAGTGTAGAAGGTCAGAAAGGTAGGATGGAGCTTGGTTATTTAAGGCTTTGTAGGCTAGCAAAAGTATTTTCTGTTACCAATAATTTAATGTTCACTTCCAATACAGAAAATTAAGCAGAACTGTACAGAACACATATTAACAGAATCCATGCCCTGATGACCTCCCTACCAAACCCCACACCCCACCTTGAGCTGAGGGGCATTGAACTATCAGAAGCGTCAGTGAGTAGGAGACATCCAGCATTTTAAGGACTGAACAGGAGTAGATCAGCTCTCAGTGGTTTTTGTGGATGCTTTGTTAAAACTGAATTTAGCAGAACAGCTGCCTAAACGGATGAGGTTCTGCTTGCAAGACCTGAGATGTAGGGAGGACAGATCTAGAGCTTTAGACAGTAGCAGCATATCAACAGACAGGAGCAAAGAAGATGAGGAGCGAGATATATACAGTAGATCCAAAGACAAAAAACACAAACAAGAGGGCAAATCCCAAACATGGTGAGTTCTTGGGACTCTCAGTAGGCAAAAGTGATAAACTCTGTGAAGGAACTGTAACGGGGTCTGTTAATAATTAGGATTTCAGGAACAGAGTTTTAGTTTCTAGAATATGGTCACATAGGTAGGAGGTGTGGAGGAAGGAGAGAGGTCTCAGAAATAACTGGCATTAATGAAAGAGGTTTATAAGCTGACTGCACAATACAGCATTAAGGTTAGAGATCAGGGGTTTAGAGAGGAGAAAGAATGAGACAGAAAGTCACAAGGGTGAGTAGGCAAATCTTAACAATGAATGAATTTCTCTCTATTATAAAAAAAATCTTGGAAGGGAGACTAGGGAGACGAGATGTGATCTTCTCAGATCTTCTTGGAAGACAATTTGACGTCATGCAAGAGACACTTTAACGTCACGCGAGACAAGGCAGTGAGACAACATTTAAAACAAGTTCACGGACATCTAACCTAGCAGTTGTTGGAATGCTTCTGGCAGACACGCTTCATGTGCTCCCAGCTCTTAAAACAATGACAAGCAACAAGCAGAAGACACAGCTCGCGAGCTGCAGCAAGCCAGCAGATGATCTGACTGCTTCTCCTTAGCTTGAGTCCCCCACTGCCCCCTTCACAATGCGTGCGGCAGAGACGTGAAGTGGCAAAAGGACACCTGCTGTACAGGTTTTTAAATGATCGACGCGCAGCACAACAAGCAGAATACACAGCTTGCCAGCAGCAGCAGCAGCAACAAGCCAGCAGATGATCCAACCGCTTCTCCTTAGCATGCATTCAGCCGCCCCCCCTTCACAACGCAAACGTTATTGTGTTCCATTTACACCACCATTTTGGTCACATGATTTTAGACACTTCCTCACCTCACCTAAGTTTACAAATTGCAAAAGCCTTCTTGATGATAAGTCTTTTGTTTAAAACAAATCTTTTCCTAAACTATGTTTTTGGTCTCAAATTGTGTCTGAATTTTTGAGTCACAACGTGGTAAAATGACTTAGGTGTATGAATATAACTTCACCATCAAATCAAAATGTTCAGCCAATACTGCAGTCTACATTTGCTCACTGGACCTTGCCTTGTGGAATGACTGTCCGCCCTCATTATTAACAACTAGATTCTGAAATAAGTCTAATATAAAGGTATGATTAAAAGCTCATCTCTAAGTCATAAAGTTACTGCTTTGCAAGTCATGTTGAATAAATCCTTAAAAATGATGCCTGTTTTCAACAACATGAGTGCATGCTCGCAGGGCCTTTCATTGTGAGGGGCCTCACTTAAATAGATTACACGTGTGTCAATGTGCATTGAAGTGTACAAGTGCCTAATGAGCAGATCTCTTTAATTATTTTTATGGATGGTAATTATTAATGTAATTACTAGGAGATGATGAAATGTCAACTGAACAGTCAGGATTGTTTCATCATAAACATTGTAGTGTGATAGAGCACCCTAATGGCACATTTTTGAGCTTTTAAAGTACAACGGCAACTTTTCATGTTTTTCCCTTCATTCTGGGTTGGATGTGTAACAGACAAATTTATTTAGAAGAGGCAAATAAATAAAATTAAGTTTATTCTGTTTAGGAGCCAGTTACAGTCAGGTCCATAAGTATTTGGACAATGACATAATTTGGCTCAGTACATCACCACAATGGATTTGAAACAAAGCAATCAAGATATGACTGAAGTACAGTCTTTCAGCTTTAATTCAATGGGTTTAACAAAAATATTCCATGAGCTGTTTAAAAAAGGCAGACATTTCTATACATGGTCCCCTTATTTTCAGATGTCCAGAAGTATTTGGACAAACTCACATAATCATAAATATAATGACTATTTCAATATTTGCTTGAAATTCTTTAAAGTAAATGACTGCCTGAAGTCTGAAACCCATGCTCATCTCCAAGTGCTGGGTTTTCACCATACAGTAATCCCTCCTCCATCGCGGGGGTTGCGTTCCAGAGCCACCCGCGAAATAAGAAAATCCGCGAAGTAGAAACCATATGTTTATATGGTTATTTTTATATTGTCATGCTTGGGTCACAGATTTGCGCAGAAACACAGGAGGTTGTAGAGAGACAGGAACGTTATTCAAACACTGCAAACAAACATTTGTCTCTTTTTCAAAAGTTTAAACTGTGCTCCATGACAAGACAGAGATGACAGTTCTGTCTCACAATTAAAAGAATGCAAACATATCTTCCTCTTCAAAGGAGTGCATGTCAGGAGCACAGAATGTCACATAGATAGAGAAAACAATCTCTAGCAAACAAATCAATAGGGCTGTTTGGCTTTTAAGTATGCGAAGCACCGCGGCACAAAGCTGTTGAAGGCGGCAGCTCACACCCCCTCCGTCAGGAGCAGGGAGAGAGAGAGAGAGAGAGAGAGAGAGATAGAGAGAGATAGAGAGAGACAGAGTTTGTTTTTCAGTCAAAAATCAATACGTGCCCTTCGAGCTTTTAAGTATGCGAAGCACCGTGCAGCATGTCGTTTCAGGAAGCAGCTGCACAAAAGATAGCAACGTGAAGATAATCTTTCAGCATTTTTAGACGAGCGTCCGTACCGTCTAGGTGTGCGAACAGCCCCCCTGCTCAATCCCCATACGTCAGGATCAGAGAAAGTCAGCGCAATAGAGAAAGAAAAGTAAGCAATCTAGCTTCTCAGCCATCTGCCAATAGCATCCCTTGTATGAAATCAACTGGGCAAACCAACTGAGGAAGCATGTACCAGAAATTAAAAGACCCATTGTCCGCAGAAATCCGCGAACCAGCAAAAAATCCGCGATATATATTTAAATATGCTTACATATAAAATCCGTGATGGAGTGAAGCCGCGAAAGGCGAAGCGCGATATAGCGAGGGATCACTGTAGTGATGCTTTGCCAGGCCTTTAATGTGGCTGTCTTCAGTTGCTGCTTGTCCACTGGACTTTCTGCCATCGGTTTTGTCTTCAGTAACTGAAATGCATGTCCAATTGGGTTGAGGTCAGTTAATAGACTCTTGGCCATTTAAGAATATTCCACAAATTTGTGCTGAAAAGCAATTGCTTTACTTACGCAGTATGTTTTGGCACATTGTTCATCTGTATTATGGAGCATTTTCCTATCAGTTGTGAAAGATCAGCATCGACACAGACTGACACAGACTCCAGATGTCGAAAGCACACCCGTTTATTGTACACAACACGCACAGTGCACAAAACACCACAATATAGCTCAGAGTCCCTTTTGTATTTCTTTTCTTCTGCCGCCTCTACTCCTCGTGTCACAAGCTCCGTCCTCTTCCACCGGACTCCTTCTCCCCAAATGGAGTGAGGCGGCCCCTTTTATGGAACACCTGGATGTGCTCCAGGTGCTCCCTGATGATTTTCCGGCAGCACTTCCTGGTGTGGTGGAAGTGCTACCCTTGCACCCGGAAGCACTCCGGGTGTTTCTGGTTTCTGTCCCGGCAGCACTTCCTGGTGTGGCGGAAGTGCTGCAGTCCATGGCTCTGGAACCATCCAGATGCTCCCTGGTGGCGGCCACGGACCCCCACAGGGATGAGCTTCCCAGCTCTGTATCTGTGGTCCTGATGGAATCCAGGGGGGCTGCCCTCTTGCATCCAGGGGAATATATTGCCCCTCTCCTGGGGCCTCATGTATAACGCCGTGCGTAGAACTCACACTATAACATGGCGTAAGCACAAAAGCGGGATTGTGCGTACGCACAGAAAAATCCAGATGCAGGAATCTGTGCGCACGCATACTTTCATGTTCTTCCACTACATAAATCCCGATTTGCGTGAAAAGTAACGCACGTGCACGCGCCTTCTGTCCCGCCCCAACTCCTCCCAGAATTACGCCTCTTTGAATATGCAAATCAATATAAATAGCCTTCTGTGAAAAGACAATGGGAAAAGCACAGGGGAAAATATAAGAATTTCAGCGAATACCAAGTGGAGGCAAAGGAAAAACATACTATTTGTTGGTTTAAACAGTGGTATAATCAACAAAAGAAAGTTGATCGAGTGACAGAGTGTCGGAGAAACTCGAAAGATCAAATTCACAAAGTCGCACAGTGCCCGAAATAAAAAAGAAATCACATATCAAAGTCGCTGTGAAAAGGCAAGTTGTAGCCCACCGTCTGAGTGTCATATGAAAGCGTATTAGGGTACAAACAAAAAACATAGGCACACAGTGGGAAAAAAGCACGAAATGTCAACTTTAATCTCGAAATTTCCACTTTAATCACGTAGTTTATTTTGCCATTAAAGTAGAACATCATAAACTTCATCTTAAAATCGTTTATTTTACTAGTTTCTCAAGTAGCATATTAAATGCTTTTTTCTGTGTTCGATCTTCTATGTGCTCTATGTGTGTGAATCACTACGTGCTTCCGTTCTTTCTCTTTCTCTGACAGGACACAGAATGCATTACATTCGAGATATTACAGCTCTCTGAATAATTAAAATACTGAGATGTATACGTGATATCATTTTCATGATGATAGGAATGAAAGCATGTTATTAAACATGGGAACACGGTGGCGCAGTGATTGTTCATATCTCACGCAAGAGGCTTGCTGCACCATGTGTGACCTTCGATGAAATAATGTATTACAGAAGTACTGTCTCTTTCAAACGTACTAACCTCCAATTCCTGTCCATACTTTTCTTTCTCCAATCGCCACACAATCAGCTCTGTAATAGACGTTAAGCCATTTGTAAGCTTAGAACGCCGATTCTTCAAAACTTTTAAGGAACATTGAAATATCTTCGTAGTACATGTTTAATTATTCTATTCGTCTATCCTTCCAGTGTCGCGTCAGCACCAGCAAGAATACAGCGCAAGGCAGGAGCTATCCTTGAACTAGCTATACGCTGCGGCACCGTGTCCTCACATGTTTAATTATTAGCAATACAGATTATTTAAATGAAGTTAAAGTTTTATCTGTATACTATAAGCAACATATTTTGCTGCATTTCATCTTAAAAATGATATTGTCATCATACGCGCTTTATAAAGTGCCGCAGGTTGTGCAATATTATAACTGTAGTGCAAGTTTACAGTGAGGTGATTGAGTGCGTTTATAGTTCTTGGGATGAAACTGTTTCTGAAACACGAGGTCCGTACAGGAAAGGCTTTGACGCTTTTTGCCGTGGTTGAGGTAGTCTGTACTTGAAACTGTATACCGATAATTCTCTTTCCGATCATCTGCTGCTGTGATTCACACTCAGATACAGTGATATAAATACTCCGAGTGGTGCAGTGAGAGTAATATGGAAAAAGATGATCCGCAGTGGCAACCCTTAACGGGAACAGCAAAAAGAAGAACAAGATGCAGTGAGCGTAACAACGCTAAAGCAGTTCTGGTATTTGGAATACTATGGCTATTCCCTGGCCCATTATATTGCAGCAGGTTAATTACAATCAGATGCATTACACTAATAAACAATATGCAGTTAATTTCAGTGTATTTATAAAGCCGCGTCAGGAATGTGGAGCTAAGAAAGAAAGGATGAGCACACAGGAACAGTAGTTTGACCATTCTGTGGACCATTATATTGTTACAGGTTAATTACAATCAGATGCATTAAATTTATGAACGATATGCGGTTAATTTCAGTGTATTTGATAAAGCCGCCGCCGTGGATGTGGATCTAAGAAAGAGTAACCACACAGGAACAGTAGCACTGCTTTGACACTGGGTGCCGCCAGTCTGCAAAACCGGGCGGATAAATTGCGTACGCCAAGGAATGAGTTACCGTGGAAATGTGCGTGGCTTTACGCCAAGTTTAGGTTTTATACATCGCGATTTGAGCGTGGAAAGGTTCGTACGCAACATTTCTGTGCGTACGCACCGTTTATACATGAGGCCCCTGGTCCTTCCTTGTTCCAGGCGTACCGGTGGGGCAATGTCCCTGGACGTCTGCCACACAGCTTTGCAGCATTTGGCTGAATATGAGCAGATAGTATTGTTCTATACACTTCAGAATTCATCCTGCTACTTCTGCCAGCAGTCATATCATCAATAAACACCAGTGACCGACTTCCATTCCCAGCCATGCATGATCACGCTATAAAATTGTTCCACCATGTTTCACAGATAATGTGGTATTCATCAGATCACGAGCTATTTTTTCTCTTCTCTATACTCTTCTCTTTCCATCATTCTGGTATATATTGATCTTAGTTTCCTTTGTACAAAGAAAAGTGTTCCAGAACTGTACAAGCTTTTAAAAAAACATTTTCTGGCAAAGTCTAATCTGTCCTTCCTATGCCTGAGATTTACCAGTGATTTGCACCTTGTGGTAAACCCTCTGTCTTTACTTTAATGAAGTCTTCTCATGATTTTAGACTTTGGCAGTGATAGGTCTACCTCCCAGACAAGTGGTCTTGTGAAAGGGTTCTTCTTCACAAAGTACAGAATTCTACAATCATCCAGCACAGTTGTCTTCTGTGGTTTTCCAGACCTTCTGGTGTTGCTGAGTTCACCAGTGTGTTCCTTCTACTTAAGAATGTACCAAATGGTTGATTTGACCGCTCGTCATGTTTCTGCTATCTCTTTAAAGGGTTTGCTTTGTTTTCTTAGTGTAATGATGGACTGTTTTAACTTGCATGGTCAGCTCTCTATTGACAGCTTCCAAATGCAAATTCTGCACTTGGAATCAATTCCAGACCTTTTACCTGCTTAACAGTTAATGAAATAATGAGGAAACTGCTCCTGCCTGGCTATGGAACAGCTTGTCCTTCAAATGTCCATATACTTTTAAGCCCTTAGGAATTTTGGGGGGTGGGGATCTTATGCAGAAAAATGCAGTCATTTAAACCTCTTATATTAAATCTGAAAATCTACAATTCAATTACATAATGATTGCTTAATTTCAGATACATTGTGGTGGCATACAGAGCCAAAATTATGAAAATTGTGTTACTGTCCAAATACATATAGACATGATCATACATGTATGCAGTGACCACTGCTAAATTCCTGAAATGACTGAGGTGTCTATCAAAACAAAAAATATTTTTAGGCCCCACTTTTGCTATCTAATTTTAATTCTTCTAATTTAAACTCTGCAAGAGATGTTTCTGTTCATCAAGACCTTGTAGTCAATATGAAGAGAGAGGAAACAAACAACTAATCTAGCCAGTCATGAGAATGTCAGATGAACAGAATCAGAGACTCTTCGACTGACTGTCATATGGTGACACCTTCTTGGAGTGCAAGAAAGCACTACACACCTGCTAAGGCCATGAGGAATAATGTCAAATTTTGGCATTGCCCTCTTTGAGTCTACCAGGTTATTAATTTGGCAGCAGTTTATTGAGTTTGTATTGGAGGTTTTCTGTACGAATCATGCAAGTTCAAGTTTAACTTTAAATGTATTGTCACATTTACAGTTACACTGACAATCAAAGTTGATTCATTAATGTGTGTAAGAAAGAGTAGCATTTGCTAAAACACTTTAAACTGCTGTGTGTATTTTATAACATAAGAGCTACCATAAGAAGAAAAACTGAAAATTTATAAACATATTATACTTCAGACAAAGAATTATAACTGCTTTGTTCCTCAAAATATTCCCTTCTGTAAAACAATTCCTTTTTCAGTCTCTGTTCTCCTAAGTGGATGTTTGTGCTTTAAACAGGGACTTTGTGTCTGATGTTGTGATGAAATGATTGCATGTGGCAGTGAGTACACTGTGTATCTGTCAAACTTATATGACCACAGCAACAACTTACAATAATTCTAGTTTTTTGAAAGTCAATAGATGGCTAAAATGGATGTACAGTATTTTGTGAAATTTAATGCCAGCATTTTATTATGAATGCCAGATTGTAAACTAGTGTTTCATCTTTCTAACTTAAGGTATTAATATCAAAAAAATCTTTGCTAATGAATTGATGAATGCAAAGTTTATTTAAGATTGAACTGCTTCTGTTTACTTATTTTCATATTATTAAAATTTGTATATTTTGATTGATTTTTCATTTAAGGAAGACATAAGCTGGAGGTAAAGTAATTATACACACTACTGCTAGCCCTGGGGAGTAGTGATGTAATGTATGTTGATTAGAATTTCATTGTGCTATGTACACGTGATGACAATGATCCTATAAACCAATAAAGCTGTGTCATATATGCTCACAGATATCATAGGTGCTCATTACAGACAAGTCAACCATTGATCATCGAATGTGTCTTATTTGTTGT
Organism: Erpetoichthys calabaricus; assembly: GCF_900747795.2. Classification (NCBI taxonomy): domain Eukaryota; kingdom Metazoa; phylum Chordata; class Cladistia; order Polypteriformes; family Polypteridae; genus Erpetoichthys; species Erpetoichthys calabaricus. Next base: position 224,395,625 of record NC_041395.2, on the reverse strand, counting down.
ATTCTAACTAACTGAATTGTCATCGTATGTGTGTTGTTCCTTTTTTCAATGGCAGAGACAGATTTTCCTAAAGTTTAAACCAAACATATGCATTTAAAAGGCACAGAACAACCTCATAGCCATTAGCAATCCTAATCAACTTTGTTATAATCTCTCTATATGTCCTCTAAACATATTCTCCACTGAAATTATAAAAAGAGGCCTGCCTTCCCTTTGACTTAAGAAAAGCAATCAAGAGACGTGGTGTTTGCACTTAAACAGAAAATGGCCACTGTTATATTGTATGCCAACTGGTACATGTATGGGCTTAGCAACAACACCTGGGGCATAGCAACAGCATGACTCACAGCAGGTTGGCGTATGTCTCTGATCATATCATTGGCATGCAATACCTGAACATATTCAAATGAACAAAACAATCACAAATGTACAGTATTAACATAACATTTTCAAACCCAAATATCTTCCAAACCCACTTTATCCTGAGCAGGGTTGCGGGGAAGCTGGATCCTATCCCAGCAAAAACAGAGTGCAAGACAGGAACAATTCCTGGACAGGGCCAGAGCACCTGGAGGAAATGCGGGTGGACATAAGGAAAACATTCAAAGTCCATGTAGGGGGAACCCCAAATGTGATCCATGACCTCCTTGTTGAGAGACAGCAGACCTACTTAATCTAGGGTCCAATCTCTGGACACAAAGAAGAAAGCCCTTGCCAGTGCACCAGTCAATCACAGAGACCCAAATGTAAACACCAATAATTAACAAATATTTACACAAAAGAGTGCTAAAGAACTCTCAAACACAACCACACGCTGACATAGCTTGTAAGTTACTGTAAATGGTCTCATTCTGCTCCTGGTCCCAACACAGACTCAGAGACAACAATGTTTGCATGAACTAAAAGTATTTATTTCTGGAACAAAGGGAGACCATTGAATAATGAAATATCACACATATATTAAAATATATACATATATGCCAGGCACAACTTTATTATTTTAATCTCACTTAGCCTATATAAAACAATATACTGTACTTTGATAAGGTTAGACCATACTTACGTCTTCTCGTAAGTTCTTTGATAGTTCAACCCCAAGGTATCCACTTGTATTTTGACAGGTACATGGTTCATCAATGCTTTACTTGCAGTGTTAACAGAAAGTACAAAATCTGTTAGGCTGAATTCCTCCTGTCTCCTTCTTATTTCCTGTCATCATCGCAAAAGAGACTGCTTCATTCTGCCTCCTGAGTATGAAAGAAACAACTAAAGAAGTCACTTGAGACATGCACCAGTAACAAGTACATGTTCGCTTTTTTAAGTTTAGTATAAAAAAAACATTGGTAAAAGTAATACCAACATTCAATATACTGTTAATACTATGGTCAATGGATGAAACTTTCACAGCTGTTAAGGTCACTTTAAATATGTACATTTTACTATAAATCTAATCAATAGACATAAAAACAATTTGGGGTAATGATATAAGACATGGTTACTGTTGTAAAGAACCAACCGTTCATACAAGGACTAAAATGATACAGCTGATCTATTATCTCCATTACCTCTCCGGTCCCCCTCACCTCAGTATATTTCTCAATTTCCTTTGCTATAATTAATCTTTTGGCCACACTTTAATTTAGAATGCCATCATCTCCTTTCTTTCAGACAGAGCTTTGTATATTCTTTGCATGGGGCAACCAGTTATTCCCAATCCTGAGTATCATTTCCAAGGTTAAACTGAAAAATATGCCTGGTTTCAGACAACACTTTACACATTACTCTCTTGGACCATGGCATTCACATTTCAAGTGCCATGGTTCTTACAATAAAACCAGGGTGCCAGCCTTTAACAAAGCATAATGTGAAGTCAGTGCCCCAGACCATTTTAGGGATACAAGATGCAACCTAGCTCAAAGCAAAGCTAGGTCAACCTTATCAAAACTTTAAGGAATCCACCAGATGATCTTTTACTGTTATGATTTACTGCACACCAAATGGCCAAAAGAGGTTCAGGCCTCAAAATACCCAAAACCTAGACCACTACTCCCTTGGTCTGGAACCCAAAGGCAGACTTCAGACTAGGCTGTCTGACTTTGGACTTGAGAGGCAGGCATCTAAAACTATGTAGGATCCAAAAATTGAGAAACCGGCTTTTAAAGTTCAAAATGCTCTTAAAATTCCAAATTCCATTAGGATGCCTCTCAACAGAGAGAAAACATAAAAACTATGATTTGAGAGACTATCTGTACCATTATTCTTTATCACTGAAAATATTTATTTAAAAAAATATAAAATTACAAAAATGCTCGAAACAGCAAAAAAAAAGAGTTGTCTTAAAGGCAATCCAACGTTTAACAAGTCTGAAAGCATAATCTGTAGCAGAAATCCAAGAATCAGAAAATCAAACAAGAAAACATTAACCACACATATAATCCTTCCACTTCAAAACACCACAACCTGAGATCCTCAATTATGGGCCTTAAATGGCCAGAGAGAGTGGTGACGCCACGGTGAACCTGCCTCTTGAGGTTTCACTGATACACCACACAGAATGGTCATGCATTTAAAGGGACAAACAACAAATAAGAAATAATAAACTGTCTGATGGAAATTACCTTAAAATATAAACGATAATTACATACATCATAGGATAAGCCCTGGCTGCAGCATAGTGCTTACAGTAAATTACACATACACATTTGGTCTTTCCTTGGTAAACACATGGGTCACTTGGGCACGGAAATCATGCTGTAACTGCCAGTCTTAAAGTTCCTTCAACTGTTTCAACAGGCAGACCACACGGGCAAGACACCTTACCTGACCTGAGACCTCTCCAGGTTGTCAGGCTTCTTCTTCCTACTTCCAAGCAGGTACAGGCATTAATTGCACCATTAATACCTTTTGGGAGTTTTGGAGCTACTATACCTGATCTAATGGAACAACACTCACAATAGAAAATCGACTGAGGCCTAAATACCCACAAAAACAGGCCAGTGCATTACCTAGCTCTCCTAGAATAGGCCTCATCTTAGGCAGCCTGACCTTCCAATTACAAAGGCAGGTTTTGGGCCTGTCCAGGTTAGAAAACTGGGGATCAGGCTTTTACATTCAAATGTCCCAAAATATATCAAAATGCTTCCCAAGAAAAAGGAAAAATGTGAAAAAACAAAACAAAAAAAAAACTTTGGCTTGCGAAACAAGTCCAAAAAGAAACTTTATTAGTTAAGAATTTAATCATATAAACAAAAAAAATGGAAAAAAATTTCTAACCGACAGTAACAAATCTTGATCTGCAATCCAGTAATCAACATTCAAGAACAAAAGTAAAAACCCAATCAGCCATAAAATAAACATTTACAAAAAATAGAACTCTCCATGTGTCAATGATCCACTAAAGGATTCATTCCCAGCTTAAGAATATAAAAGCTGAAGATGGTCCTTCAGCAATGAAACCAGGCCGGTCCCACCTCTTGTGGTTCCACCCACAAAATACAAGGAGCACAACAGAACATAGTACATTACATACTGTGGACTCAGAAAGTATTTAGACCCAATCACTTTGTACACATTTTATCATGTTGTAGATTTGATTATAAATAAACAAGTCTGTCATTTTCCCATATATAGTTAGGTCTGTAATTATTTGGACAGTGGCACAATTTTAACAATTTTGGATCTGTACACCACCACTATGGATTTAAAATCGAGCAATTATTATGTGATTGAAGTGTAGACTTTTCAGCTTTAATTTAAGGGGTTTACCAAAAATATCGTATGAGCTGTTTAGGAATGACAGTCATTTTTCTGAATAGTTCCCCAAAGTATTTGGACATTGGACTGGCAAGCTGTTCCATGGCTAGGTTGGAGCAGTACTCTCATTATTTCATTCATTATTAAGCAGGTGAAAGTTCTGGATTTGATTCCAAGTGTGGAAGTTGCATTTGGAAGCTGTCACTGTGAACTCTCAATATGAGGTCCAAAGAGATGTCCAGGCAAGTACAAACTGTCCATCATTAGGCTGAGAAAACAAAACAAACCATATACAGAGAGACCAGAGACTCAATGTGTGGTCAAATCAACCATCTGGTACATTCTTAAAAGGAAAGAACACACTGGTAAATTCAGCAACACCAGAAGGTTTGGAAAACCACATAAGCCAACTGTGCTTGGATGATTGCAGAATTCCATCCTTGGTGAAGAAGAACCCCTTCACAATATTTAGCCAAACCAAGACCACTCTCCAGGAGGCAGACTTATCATTGCCAAAGTCTAAAATCAAAACAAGACATGAAAGTAAAGACAGAGGGTTTGCCACAAGGTACAAACCACTGGTAAACCTCAAGCATAGGAAGGACAGATTAGACTTTGCCAGAAAACATTTTTTAATAGCCTGTCCAGTTCTTGAACAATTTTCTTTGGACAAAGAAAACTAAGATCAATTTATACCAGAATGATGGAAAGAGAAGTGTATAGAGATGAGAAGAAATTTCTCATGATCAGATGAATACAACATCATCTGTGAAATATGGTGGAGGCAATTTTATGACATTGGGATGCATGGCTGCAAATGGAAGTCGGTCACAACAAAGCATCAGTAAAGTGGAAACCCATCATTTGGAGATGGCCATGAGTTCCAGACTTCAGGCAATCATTGACTGTGAAGGATTTTCAATAAAATACTGATATTTATAATTGTGTTAGTTTGTCCAAATGCTTTTGAACCCCTGGAAATGGGGCACCTATGCAGAAAAATGGCTGTCATTCCTAAATGGCTCATAAGATATTTTTGGTAAAGCCCTTAAATTAAAGCTGAAAGTCTACACTTCAATCACATAATGATTGTTTTATTTCACATCACTTATGAAAATTGCGTCACTGTCCAAATACTTATGGACCTAACTGTATCCACATTCAATAATGACAAAGTGAAAATATGTTTTCAGAAAGGTTTGCAACAAAACAAAAAATACATAAAATAATAAATATTTGAAAACTAATAATTTTAAATAAACAAAGAAGGCACAAAAAAGGAAAACAAACATAAGCCAAGGAACAAACCCTGCCTGAAGCATCACAATACCATTCATAATATCACAGTGTCCCATGTTGTTCTGCTACAATTACAGTCTTAAGTGAATTGTGACATTGTTGCTGATTTATTTTTCATTCAATTTCTTAAAATGTATTTTATATAAAAATCAAAAAAGCAAACACATTAGGCCAAAATTGCACACTCCAAATGAAGCATGACTGCAAAAAGCCATTTTTGGAAGAACAAATTTCTTTAATAATGAGAGAAAGTAAGAGGTCAGTCTTATGTCACGACTCAGCATAATTGGCTAACAAAGTTTTCTCCAAATTTTCCCAGTGATTACTACCACTGGGAAGGGCCTTCATGTGAATTTTCCCACTGGGAAGCTTATGTTTCTCATATCTACCAGGGCACACAATTTGGCTTCTTCCCTCCCCCTGAACCCTTGCCCCCATGGGAAGGGTTACCATGAGATAATATCCTCTTACCATATAAGACTGGTTATTGTTTGCAGACTTTCAGGCTGATATTACGTGTTTACTTAAGATTCTTCATCATGTTTGCATTAGCTGCAGATAAACTTAGAAGAACTCTTCTGTTTAACAACAATGAAGTGTTTTAATAATTTGGTTTATTAATATTTAACCAAACTTTACAACTGTTAAGCAGTTTGGTGTTTAAATCATTTTCTGAGATTAGATTAGTGATTTGTTGCTCATTTCTTAGAAGGCATAGAATATAAAGATGTTTTTTTAAAAAGTGTCTAAACAGCACATGGAGCTCTGTAACTGGTCCTAAATTATAGAAACACTATCACAGACATACCATCTGGAAGACTGCAGATAAGTGTGAGTGTTGTTTAAAACAAAACAGAGCACAGTATAATTTTATGGGCAGATCATAAGTAAATAAAAGAAGTCTTATTTGGATAATTTCAAGTCTTAGACCTTTGAGGAATGTGGGCAATATTACTCTTAATGCTAGTAACCCAAATAAAAGGACATCAGTTGGGCAAAACATAGGCAACGGATCTAAGCAAGTCTGCGTAACATATTTAAAAGTCAGTGTAGGCCCAAGAGACATGCTGTATTCACAAACTATGGGCCCAGTAGGAAATTTAGGTTTCCCGGGGGAAATTTCACATGAATGCCCTCTGAAGTGGTAGCTCCCAGTGGGACAGTTCACACAAAACATTGCTACCTACATGAGAGGAGCTGTGACCTCATTTGTGATCTAATGCTGAGCTTTCATCTCATTCAATAATATTAAATAAGAAAAATTATAAACAAAATCAACCACTTTTGTGGTTGAATTATATTTTGAGCAATAATATTAAATAAAAAAATTAAAATCAGATCAGTCATATTTCTGGTTGAATTATATTTGGAGCAACATAATATAATGCAATAAGAATGTTTTTTATTTTCACAAAAAAATCTAGCTTATCTTTAATTGTCTTTTGTGTGGACCACACAGCAAATCAGCAGTGACCTGGTTTTCCTCTGAAAAACCTGAGGGAAAATTTCACATGAACACAATTGTTGTGATGTGAGATTTTGCATATAAGTTGATAAATATTTTGTATGTCTTTATTTGTAACTTAGGCAAAGCAAAGTAATATTAGTGTTACATTAGTGAGAAGCATTCATGTTTACAACACCCCCCCCTTTTAGGAATGAGTGTCTTTGAATTTTACAACAGAGTTGGGGGAAACTGCCTCAAACCACTTTGGCAAGTGTTTCTCTGCTAAAGTCTCTCTATCATCCCTGGCACAAAGCCAGGCTGCCTAACTGCCAAGCTTTACCTTAACATATGGTTTTGGGGGGTGACAGGTGTGTAGGTGTTCTATTCCCCCATTGGTCTGAAGTATGGCTGTTTGGAACTGGCTTGTATCAGAAGCCTTTAAGTACTATGACACCCGATTGGCTATAGGGGTTGGACAGAAAATCTATAAATTTGCTCACTCCCTCACTCTCTCTCTCTTACCAAACTGATGCATGAACTTAAAAGGACAACACAATGAAGAGCACAGCTCAGCAGCCATATTGAGACAGGCATGCGGCCTGTTCTGAAGAAAGCTGACCACCAATGATGCCTTAAGTAGAGACATTTTAAGTAACTAACAAGTCTGTGTGCCACCTGAAGTACACATCACCATTTATCAGGTTGTATGGTTGCCAATATTCAAATGTACTTTGCATATTGTTATTATTTATGACTATTATCAATAATACATTATTTAAATTGTAACTTAACTCCTGCTTGTCTTTTACTACACCCAATTGCTTCAGGTTATAGATGTAGAAGGGAAGGTGGGGAGAAGTTATATACTATAATACCTTATAAACAGTGGTAAGTCTGTGAGATTAGAGGCATTCTGACAAAGGCTACATATTAATAATACAAAAGGGGAAAGTAGAGCAATATATTACTCTACCAAGACAAAACAACAATAAAGTGGGAAGGTGAGACATCACGAGTAACTCCAAACATTCCCATAGCATGTGAACATGGCAGCAGATAGGTGGTAGTAGCATTACTACATAAATCTGATACTTGAGTGGTATCTTCAATGGCATAGGGAGAGGATCTCATTAACTGAGAATCATTAAAAAGTAGTAATCAAGTAAATCACAAATGGAGGACTGCGTGTTGGCCATAAGTCCATAAATTATCTCTCATCCTAGATGTATAGTAAATTTGGAAATAGCATCTACACACAGGTAAAAATATCCACCAACTGCTGGAGCTCACAGTGTTCAAAGTAAAGAGAGGCAACTGCACAAAGGCAGTTAGGTAGTATAGCCAGATCTTCACAGACAGATTGGTTTAATCGTGTTCCCATAAAATAGTTCAGTGTGAGCCAATTACAAAGAGATAGTGACATCAGAATACTTACAAAAACCCAATTAGGAACTTGAACTTAGAAAATGTACCTATATATCAGCACATTTTATTTTCTCAGCATGAAGGGTATTTGGCTAAAGGGCTTGAGTTTGTTTTCCCAACACAGAGTATATTAAAGCAGAGTAGCTGTCCATAAATCTGTTATGTTTCGTAATGTGATTCTAGATTCTGCAAATCCACTGCCGCGGATTGCCAGAGAATTCTCTGCCACTGTCTGTGAATTCCATTGTAACAAACTTACTGCAGGGCTTACTGTGGGCCTTTAACAAAGTGACAGTGACTTGTCAACCCTTCCACTCAAGAGCTTCATAAGTCCTTTTAATAACTGTTCTAATTCAAGTGTTGGTGATGGAGTGACTCTGGGTAGGGGCACAATCTGTATGTCTGTTACACTCCTTTTTGTCGGAAAGTAGAAAACCTCTTGCCTTACAGACCTTAGTATTTGTAGCGTGGAACATCCTGTGATTTGAATAGATTTTGTTTTCTTTACTATTATTATATGCCACCTTTATAGATAAGTGGCCCACAGACAGAAACACTTACTGATCGGCTGGGTCCAGGTACCTGCAGGATTTCCTACACGGGACAGGCAGCACTTAAAGAAATAGTGGAATCAGCTACTTGATTAACAGGAAACCCTCTAGAAGCATTGCATCTTTTCTACATCTTTCAAGGGAACACTGTACTTGGGCTGGACAACCAACAGCACAGGTGCTTTAAACAGGACTGCTGTGGTTATCTGGTGGTCCAGTATTTTCAGAGGACAGAGATGAGCACAAGGAGCAGCTTGGGTGAGGAAGCTGATGGCAGATGGCAGGAGTTAGATGCAGGTGGGAGTCAGAAGCCCTGAGAATTCATATGTTGGAGAGGATCCTGGGACTAGATGTTCACCGGTACAGGTGTGTGATGGAGTATAGCCCAGCATCATCAAGAATATGAGACAAAGTATGGTGAGTATTCACCCCTGTTAGTATTTAGGTGCATATTTGTTGTTTTGGGGGTGTTCTTTGTGGCCCATAACAGCAGGGTAGTTTGCCTGTTCTGTAAAGCAATGCTTTGTTGTCTGGTTCTCCAAAGGCTCAAACTGCTCATTTGTGTGTGGTTTCTCTGTATCTCTCTTGCCTCTTTGTGATTACTGTAACAGTTATTCATGTTCTTATCTTTGTGTTTATGACAAACTTGTCTAGTGCCAGGGTGGAGCAGATGACAGTGTTTTGTCTAACAGCTCCAGGGCCTGGACTCAGATCTCAGCATAGTCATGGTCCATCTGAAGTTTGCCCATTCTCCCCATGTATGTGTGTGGCTTTTAATACCACATTCAAAATACCTTCTGGTTAGGATGATGATATAATTCAAACCTGTGGATATATGGGTGAGTGTGCCCAGGCCAGAGCTGGTCTTTCGTACCTTTTACCAAATTTCACTGAGACAGCCTCTGAAATCCTGAACTGAATTAAACATGGATGTATGCATAGATCTTATACTTAAAAATACATGATGTAACCTTTCTGAAAAATTTAGCAGAAGAAATTAAATTATCATTCCTTAGATACACCCAATGAACATCGCAAAAACGGTTTCCTCTTAAAAAAAAATTCAGCCTCTAACCATTAGCTATTCAATGCCAAGAAACCTTGCACAGATTGGCAGACCAGCAAACAATTGTTACATTGTCAAGCTACTACTCCTGCACATGGGAACTGACACGCAGACAGTAAGAGTCTTGGAATCTGACTTTCCAAAACTTGTAGTTCTATTGTACGCCCAAGAGGGGGTGGGCAGTCAGTTCGTCTAAATCATCAGAACTGTGACTTTGTCCATTAAATCCGACCATGGACTACATGGGGTATACTTTCTTCAGAAATGCTGTTGACTGGATTTTTGTTCTACTCTTCTCCATTTTAAATTTCAAATGGACTTTATAATGCCAAATGTTAGACAAAACTTTGTTTTTGCTGTATGCTTAACTTAATTTGTGTGATTAGCATGTAAATAAAGTATGTTTGAATTATTGTTTCATTATTTTATGGTAGTTGTTCAAGCACTCTAAGGTGATACTCAGTGAAGAGGCTTATAAAGATAAACTGAACTACTGGAAATTAATTACCATAAACGACTGGTTCATTCTTTTGTCCAATTATCTATCTATTCTAATCCCCACTTAAACCAGTTCAGGGTGCTTTAGCCTATCCTAGCAGTATCAGGTGCAAGGAAGAAACTAACCCAGGATGAGGTGCCAGTCCTTCACTTGGAATACTCATGTACGCACCTACTGTACATTTACTCATACTTGGACATTTTTGATTCATCAAACAATCTAATTTTCTATCTTTGGGATGAGAAAAGAAAACCAAAATATCCAGAAAAACCTGGAGTATTTTCTTTTGGGTTGGAAACAGAAAATATTTAATGTTTTCCATTTCTTCATTCCATAAAAGTCAACAGATTACTACAGTATTGGTATCATGGGCTCACACATTTTAAAGCTCATTTCTTCTTCTTTTGTCCAATGCCTGTTTCTTTTTGTCCATTTTAATCTTTTCTTTTTATTTGCCAGATTCGGATATGGGTTTTTCTTTGAACCTTGAATTGTCTTCTCTTTTGCAGATGACACTGGTATTTGGTATGTATTTAATAAAGATGCCAACTGAGGACCTGTAAGGCATTTGTTTCTCAAACTACAGACTCTTATGTATTTATCCATATACTGTATATACTGTAGTTGTACATCTGAGCCTTCCCCTTTCTTTTTCTGCCCTGGCTATATGTAGTTTGCCTTTTGCTCTAAAGACAGTAACAGACACATTTGGATGATATCTTCAGTTTCATGGCAGCCTGTCACATGGAATAACCTTCATTCTGCAAAAACAATAGACTGACTTGTTTCTTGAGGAATCAGTTTCACTTTGAATATTTTGGAAAACAGAATTGAACTTAAGGTATGACAGTATCTTGAAACCCAAGTGAACTGGTTTCAGGCATGCTAATGCAATTACAAAGGTTTCCCTAATAACCAATTAGCATTTATATATGACTAATTAAGGAAATATAAGGGAGTTTATCATTAGGACACTGAAGGAATTGCTACTAAAAACTGGGCTGTATAGTTATAAGTGAAAAATAAATTAATAATCAATCATTGCAAGCGGTAATAAAAAAGAAAGTAAAATCCTGGCTATATTTTTAAATTAATTTAATGATATCTTGGTAAAAAAACGATATCAATTACTTTTAAAAAACATTAAAATTTCTGGCTGTGTCCATACTTTTGACAGGTAGCAAAAATGAAGTCTATAACTGAAAATTGCTGGAAAAGGTGTGTAACGTGATATGTGCTTAACTTGTACAGCTTCTGTCATGCTTGAAGTGCTTGCCACACACTAGTTTTTGAGCAACACACAGGAATATTTGCATGTCCTAGATTAAAAACTGAAAAGATGTAATACCAAAAATCAAGTAAGTGTTCATTCAGGATGAAATGGTATAAATAAAAGAAATAGTCACACCTTGCTCTCACTCAACAGGAAATGTCTAACCGAATGCATTGCCATAGCAAAATACCCCCATGCTAAAAGTTACAGTATTACTAGGACTCGATATTTCATGTTAATTTAATAATAAAACACGTTTTACACCCAGGAAAAAACTGCATGTGAATAAATGGTAACTCTTAAAGAATACAACTGCTCCTTACCTTAATTCTCTGATTAACCCACAACCTCCTTGAATGCTGCAGATCAAACATGGTCTACCATTGCTATTTACATGAATAGACATATTTTTCATTATTATTCTCTATGTACAAGAAATATGTATCCGATACAACATACAAAAACACACATTATTCATACCCTCTGAGTAATTAGAATATAGTTAATATGTTTTTGTATGACACCTTTCATTAAACTTGTTGTGGGAAACCAAAGCCTAACCTGGGTATAAGGCAGTAAACAGTCTTGGATGGGGTACCAGTCTATAACAGAACGTTCTGGCATCAGGACAGTTTTGAGTTGTCAATTGCAGATTTGTGTTTAGGATGCAAGGATCTGGAAGGAAAATGAAGTATGCTGAGAAAATCTCATGCAGACACTTGTGGAACAGGCATACTCCACACAGACAATGAACAGATCTGGATTTTAATCCAGTATTTCAGAGCAGTAAGACAACACTGCTAACCACTTTGCTGCCAACTTCTTTTTCTTCTTCTTGTTTGATGTTCTTTAGGAATGTCAATGAAAACATGCTCTTTCATCTATCCATCCATTAGCCAACCCACTATATCCTAACTACAGGGTCACGGGGGTCTGCTGGAGCCAATCCCAGCCAACACAGGGCACAAGGCAGGAAACAAACCCCGGGCAGGGCGCCAGCCCACTGCAGGGCGTGCACACACACACCAAGCACAATATAGAATCGCCAATGCACCTAACCTGCATGTCTTTGGACTGTGGGAGGAAACCGAAATACCCATAGTAAACCCACGCAGACACGGGTAGAATATGCAAACTCCACACAGGGAGGACCTGGGAAGCGAACCCGGGTCTCCTAACTGGGAGTCAGCAGTGCTATCCACTGTGCCACCGTGCTGCCCGCTCTTTCATCTACTTTTGTTTATTTGTGAAGACAGTAGTATAGAAACTCTCTGAATTAGAACAGACCAGAAGATCTGTAGCCTGGCATTTCTGATAACATGTTCAGGCAAGCTGGTATGTTAATCACAACACTTTAATGGCTCAATGCAATTATAACAGCTAATGGAAACTAAAAAAAATGACTTGGCATCCAGCAGGACTGTTGCCTTGGCTGTACGTTTTTAAGAGACTGTGGAAAGTGCAAAGAAATAGAATAAAATCCAATTACATTTCTATTCTATGTGAAGAAAGGAAAAACATTTAAAAGCCAGTAGTATTAGCCACAGCAGAAACAGTAAGAGGACCAACTGATCAATGACAGTGAGGTTTGAAGTCTCTTAGAAATCAACACATAATGGTAATAAGTGACAAACTGCAAGACTTCTAAGAAATTTCATAAGACCAAGTGTTTATAAGCATACTGCAGACTGTGTTCAGACAGATAAACAGATTTTCTAAATTGCTCTAAAGATGAAAAGGCTGGGGTGGCATGGTGGCGCAGTGGGTAGCGCTGCTGCCTCGAAGTTGGGAGAGACCTGGGCGCTCCGGTTTCCTCCCACAGTCCAAAGACATGCAGGTTAGGTGGATTGGCGATTCTAAATTGGCCCTAGTGTGTGCTTGGTGTGTGGGTGTGTGTCCTGCGGTGGGTTGGCACCCTGCCCGGGATTGGTTCCTGCCTTGTGCCCTGTGTTGGCTGGGATTGGCTCCAGCAGACCCCCGTGACCCTGTGTTCGGATTCAGTGGGTTGGAAAATGGATGGCTGGATGGATGAAAAGGCTTTGCATTAAAATGAAAAACAGTTTATGCATACTAGTAAGTCCACAAAGAAGGTTTATCTTTAAAACAGAACCTAGAGAAACTTCAGTAGGCAGGTAGTGTGGTGTAGTGGTCAAGGCTTTGGACTTCAACCCCTGAGGTTCTGGGTACAAATCCTGCTATTGACACTGTGTAACTGTGAGCTTTACTTGCCTGGGGTCCAATTAGAAAAACAAAAGAAATGTAACCAAATGTACAGTATCCCAAATATTGTAAGTCACCTTGGATAAAGCTGTCAGCCAAAATAATAAATAAATAGGTAGTCACATATATCACAGCATTATGAGCTAATACATTAGAAGCAAATATAATCATCAGTGAAATATCTCAGGAATCTGTGTTATTCTTCCTGATTTAAACAAACAATACGGATTCACAAACAGAGCATCACAGAACTCAGAACTTCCCTTTCACAACTTAAGGCATTCAGGTTTGGTATCCAATACATCAGAATATTATGCCTGTTTACACAGCATTACAATTTATGCTCAGGTTATTTTTCCTTTTTTGGGAGGTTCTTACCAAATCTGTAAGATGTATATATTATGTTAATGAACTTTAAATTGCTCCCTTATGTGTGAGGCTGATTTGTGAATGGGCCCTCTGATGGACTGGTGTCCCATCCAAAGTTAATTAGCAGCCCTGTGCCCAAAGCAGCAAGGGTTAAGCTCTGTCACCCAAAAATGAACTAAGGTTCAGAAAAATTAAGGATAAAAACAGCAAACTTAATCAGATGTATACAAATCTGATGTTTGCAGCACATACCTTTTCCAACATAAAAATGTTATCTTAGCAGTAAAGTACTGCATGCTAGTGTGAACAAAAAGCAATAAATAGGTTTCATTTGGACTAAGTGATTCATTTTTGAGTTATGTCCACATCCTCAAAACCTCAAATATAGACACTAACAGAGGCACATCCAGTCACCCACACACATACATACCTACTGTACACAGACATCAGGGGACAAATCATGCTCATGTTCATGTAATTCAAATATGTAAGTTCGAAGCTGAAATTTTTACCCCATCACACAGCACTTTCCAAAGTGACACTGTAGTGCAGTAGGTAGTGGTGCAGCCTGCTATCTGAGGTTTGAATAGCATGGTCATTATCTGATCATCTTAGTCAATATCTGTGTAGAGTTTGCATGGTTTTCCACCCACAACCACACATACTGCTTCCAAATACACCCTGAAATGAGCTGTTGCGCTATGAATGGGCAGATGACATTGTGTATCAAGTATTTGGTATTGATCTCTACCACTGATAACACAGGTCATCAAAGATTTTGTCACAAATAATTTAGGGGCATTTTAAAAGTACTTTTTCATACTGATTTCAGAAATGTACTCAGAACTTTTCTATCAGTTAGTATGGTGGCACAGTTTTAGCGCTGCTGTCTGACAGCAAGGAGACCTGAGTGGGTTTCCTCCAGGCACTCTGGTTTCCTCCCACAGTCCAAAGTAATGCAGGTTAAGTGTATTGGTGATCCTAAATTGGCCCAAGTGTGTGGTCTGGATGTGTGTGTGTGTTTGCCCTGCAATGGACAGGTGCCCTGTCCAGGGTTTGTTCTTGCCTTGAGCCCTGCGCTAGTTGGCACTCCTGACGACCCTGTTCAGGAATAAGTGGGTTTGAAAATGACTGACTTTTCTATTGCTGACAGTTTGAGTTTGCTTTTTTTAGGCTGTATATTTAGTATATAAACCCTTATTTAGGTGTACAGGTTTTTAAATCTTACATTCAGGATTAAGATATTTTTATTGCTCCTTGTGAACATTTTATAATTTTTTACACATTTTTCCCTGTAAATCGCATAGCAAATGGTTTCATTGGATTCCTGACTGGAGCTGCTAATTAACTGTACAGACTGCATCTCTGTTGTTAGTCATTAGCACTAAACATAAGTAACATGATAGTTATAATTTGTTACTAACCCTCACCTATTCTGTTTCTCTTCTTGGTACTCAAATGTGGCATTTGGTGCCATGGCCCACCTGCCAAGTTGTTTTGCCTGCCTAAGGTAAACTCATCCCTGATGGAGGATCGCAGGAATCATGGGGTAGAGGGGTCCTTTCATAGGATTGGCTGGCCCAGCGCTTTTCAACTGTGGAATGGCCAAATGGCGGAGGTAGCTTGATGGCTGAGGTCTCCAGGACTCTAAACAAATCCAAATCATATTATGTGATATCATCTACTGTTAAATTCTGCTCTGTACTTGTAATATTTTTATTTTTATACTGTATTGAGGATTTGTTCTGTGTATTGTATTGACCCCATTCTTTTTGACACCCACTGCACGCCCAGCCTACCTGGAAAGGGGTCTCTTTTTCAAAAGCCTTTCCCAATGTTTCTTCCATTTTTTCCCTACAAGGGTTTTTTGGGAGTTTTTCTTTGCCTTCTTAGAGACTCAAGGCTGGGGGGTTGTCAACAGGCAGGGCCTGTTAAAGCACATTGCGGTACTTCTTGTGTGATTTTGGGCTATACAAAAATAAATTGTATTGTATTGGAACATTTCTGAAATAGAAAGGGGATCCCAAAGTAGTGGAGTCTCAGTAAGCTTGCAGACTAATGCTGGACTCTTAAAAGGGACATTCCTGAAGCTAAGGGCAGCAGAAAATCTTACACGTCCACCTTTTAGGTGAGCCACTTCCAGCATGTACAGGATAAAGTGTAGACGTACATTTACTGTAAATTTGTGTGTCTTTTAAAATCCTTGCATGACAGAGAAAGTCTGATTAGATATTTGAATTCTGCATGAAAAAAAACTAAGTTTCATCTATATGGATTCATGTAAAAAAAAATTTACATTTTGTTATTAAATGAAACCTTGAGGGGCTCCTATGAACATGACTGTGTTCTTCTTTTTAGAAATCCATTTGAGGTGAAGGTACTTGCATCCATATTGTTACAAATAATGTAAACTTTCTTAAAGTATAAAAATAAATAGCCAATACTTAATAAATTACATTCAAGGAGAAGTTTTTCTATTATGAAAATACTAATAAACAATTTGAATTTAAGGAGTAAAGAGAATACAAGAACAAGGACGTGTATCTGTTAGTCCAGTGGTTCTCAAAGTGTGTTCGTGACACTACAAGGGGTGTGGGGGATGCGAAGCACCCCGAGTCCCAGGTTAGGGGTGTGCTAAAATGTGTAGCGGAAAGTTGAATTTACGTGTTTCAAATGGGAGCAGTAGAAAACAGTGGTTAAGGGTTTGAGTAGTGAGAAAAACGCTATATGAATGTAACTAATTAGTATTGTTATTAAACGTGAAGTAAAACATGGAAGCATTTTTGATATGGACGAAAAGAAAAACCGGCGATGCTTCTGAGACAAATAGTTCACACAAATATAATCATTCAAAACCGAAGTCAACGACGAAGCCTTTTGTTGCTCTCGTGTCTCCTGTCAGTGAAGCTCCGGATGAGGAGAAACTGTTGTGTCTTCTATGTCTGAAAACTGGCAGCTGACAGTCTGAGGCCAGACAAATTAAGAACGCACATAGAAACAGTTACGTCAATAAATAACTCCACTTTTTCAGAGAAAACTAAAAACATAACGTGAGCAGGAAAGTCGCTTTGTAAAAGCGGCAACAGTGAATACCAAAGCACAAATAGCCTTATACAAAGTCGCCTAGAGTTTCACAAAGAATCGCGTTTCGCTTTACAAGTTGATGAGGCTACTAATGGCAGTAAAGACTGCTTGTTCATTGCTTACATGCGCTTTGCTGATGCCGATTGTTTTGCAAGTACGTAAGGAACTGATTCTCGACTGTTATCTGACAGAACACAGAATGAAATGGGAGTGCTGCGTGAGTATTTGCACGGATGGTACACATACCATGTCAGGGTAAAGAAGTGGATTGCAGGCTGTAATCAGCAGCGTCTCGCCAAACGCGAAGTGAACGCACTGCTTTTTACACAGATAATCACTGGCATCAAGGAAGATTAGCCCTGAGCTATAAGAGGTTTTGAGCGATATGTTATAACAACTCGGGCTTGGGTTTACAGCTCTGAAACGGAATGAATTCTGTCTTGTTGTGGAGAGGGAGTACCCACCCATAGGACAGAAGGCTGTAATCATTCTGCTTCCTTTTGCAACATCCTATCTCTGTAAGAGTGGATTTTCAGCTGTTGCCTCACTGAAAACAAAGCACAGATCTCATCGAGCATGACTTGAGAGTGGCGATATTAAGTCTGCAACCTTGTTTTGAAAAGATGTTCTATGCAAAACAGGCTCACTGCAGTAACAATAAATAAGATCCGAGTTCTCACAAAATTACATTTTCTCTATTTGCCAAGTAACTTAACATTATTTTCAAGTTATTATTTTGTATTGTTTATTTCATTATTATTGCTTTATTTATTATTTTTACAGTGATTGTACTTACTATTTATCCTTTAAGCAAAGGTGGTTGCAGTTCAACCTAAAAACAGTTCTTTCTTGAAGAAAAACACATACTAATCAAGCAATTTAGTGACAAAAGAAACAGAGTTGTTTTGATAAGTTGAAGTGTGCAGAGGATGTCCTTCATCTTTACCTGCACAAAAGAAACTATTGAAAGAAAGGCGAAAGAAACATGCAGTTACTGTTCATGTTATTTCAATTCAATAAAATAAAACCTGGGCCATTTTATTAAATGAAAAGTCAACTGCTTCCAAGGGGGGTATGGCAGAAAATGTTTAAGAACCACTGTGTTAGTCCAACATTAGTTATGAATTTATTTTTTTTATATTTTAAAAGTATATGTCAATACAATTAATGCAAATTCATTAGCTAAAATGCATTGAAAATAATTTTTGCTAAAAAAATACCTTTATCCTGTCTAAAGTTTCTAAAGTGACACAGTTAGACACCACATTTCCCAGCTTCGCTCCTATCCAAACCGAGTAGTTTCTTGACTTGTTTACAAAGACGCTTAAAAAAAAAACCCAACCAATCACAAAAATGATGGGCGGGAACATGCGAGGGATTTGATGGTAGTACAGAAAAGGGGTGGACCCTTTTACGTCACTGGTACACGCCTTCCCATTTCCGTTTAGAGCTTTATTCCGGCAACTGTGGCGTCTGTCAGCTGCAGATCAAGTAAGTAAAAATTTTGCTTAGGTAATTTCTGTGATCTTTTTTTGTCAGTTTACTTCAAAAAGACAAAATAATGTTTCTCAGGACAAGCATTCTTTATAGGATAATTACTTTCTCATTCAACGTGAAGCAAAAATCGTGCCGTTGCTGGACGTGTCAGTTCTGCGTAGTGTTAATAGCTGGTGACTTGTGCCTGCAGCTTCTCAGACGAGTATACGATTTGAAGCTGCTACTTCAGCTCTTCTCTCGAGAGTGCCATTCACCAGTGCCTGGTTTACTTCATCGAATTTATAGTAATTATGTGAAACTACGTCCCCTTCCAGTATTAGATCTGTTTCATTTACAGTTCCTTTAACGGTAGCCAACCAGGTGTGTCTGGTTGTGCTCTTTTATTTAACACGTTCTAATTGCAGATTTCTGTCAGAAAAGTTTCTTTGCTACCAGTGTCTAGCGCTGACATAATACCTGCACGAATTGGTCACCGGCTTAATCAATTATGTAGTGCAGTCATTATGGACGATATCCTGTTAATGTCAGTACCTGGACATCTGTCACCGTCCATTGTAAGAGTTAAATTTATATAAAGGTGTTTTTTTTTTAACTTCTGGAAATCATTATATGAGGCTCAAGCACTGTGAGTCTGATGTGGATGTGAGCATCACTGGAGCAACACAAGAGCAGTCACATCTCTGTTTCTCTTCACTCTGCACACCTCAGACTATAACTTGCAGGCAGTTTCTGGTGATGCTGGTGATTCTGTACTTGCGGGGTGTATTGAAATTGAAACAGAGTATAGGATTCAGGTGGAGATCTTTGTTTCTTAGTGCAGAAATGATTGTCTGAAACTTAACATTGGCAAAACCAAGGAACTGGTTATTGGCTTATGTTGCACTAAAGAGCCTCAATACCCAGTTACTATGCAGGGAGTAGATGTGGTGTTGGTGCATTGATTGATAGATAGATAGATAGATACTTTATTAATTCCAAGGGGAAATTCACAAAATTGTGAGTCCACATCAATGACAGGCTGGACTGGTCTTGTAACACACATGAACTATTTAAAAAAGGGTAGAATAGACTCTTTTCCTTATGAGACTGCATTCCTTTAATGTTGGTAGTAAAATCGTTTACTTATTTACAACTATGTGATTGCCACTGTGATTTGGGACGGTAACATTGCTGCAAGAGAGACCCAACTAATCAACAAATTCATTTAAAGGGCAAGCTCAGTTATGGGATGCACTCTGGACCCACTTAGGTTAGTAATGGAGGAGGGAAATAAAACAAAACTGAGTGCTATTACGAATAAAGCTGCACATCCTCTCACTGACACACTAGCAATGAATACTTGTTTCCAATGAATTATTCCCCAGGAAGACACCAGAAAACACTGCTGGGACTCCTTTATACCAACGGCAATACGTCTTTGCCTCATTGTGACTATAACTGTCAGAAGTTTTTTTTTTTTTCTTTTTAGTCATTCTGGTGTTTATTTGAATAGGGTCTGTTGTTTGCCATAAACTAATATTTATTTATTGAGTTTCTATAAAAAACTTAATTTCCCCATTTGGACAAATTAAGTTATATATGTCTACCCACTTTCTGGAAATCAGTATGCAGGCTCTTATTGATTTTTATTTTATGTAGTGTTGCAGAATTTGGTTGAAAGCTTTTATATTAAGTTGGAATCAAAATCATTGAAAATACTCAATTCCTCTACCTACCCATTTATTTGTTTTTTGCATGTGCTTAGTCCCTTACATTGTCACAGTCCTGTATGAGATACCCACTTGTTGGGCCTACTTGCTGACCTCATTTTCTATGAAGCCAATTTTGAGACTCATTTCATTGTAACTTGCATGACTTTGGATTGTGGAAAAAATACAGGAAGCTGTTTTCAATTTGAAACCACGGCACTGAAGATGTAAGGAATTTACCATTATGCATCAGAGCCCTTTAAAATACCAGATTTGTATCCATTTTCAGAACACACCTATGCTAATTCAGGGGGATTTAGAGGTGGATTCAAGGCAGGAGGCAAGCCTGGACAGCAGGCCTAACAAAATGCATGGTGCACAGAGCCACATTCATTCATTCATAGGGGGACAATATAATGCAGTCGTTAGTTAATACAGTTTGCCTGTTTTTGGGATGTAGAATGAAACTATCTTTGTTGAAAATCCATGTAGATATTGCGAACGAATGAAAACTGCATCGACAGTGAGAAGGCCCAAATTTGGTTTCAGAATACTGCAAATCAACAGTACTAACCATTGACTACAAATACTTAAACCTGTTTTTATTTTATACTAGCTGTTCTACATGGCTTCATCCAGAAGAGTGATTAAATTTATGTTAGATGTGTAAAATAAATAAAAAGCAGATCTGACACTTACAACCTCCTCCGTGAGGCAATAAGACATTTATTTCTTTAGTATATTTTAGCATATAGTGCTTTTGAGCTAAGCCCTTGCAAAATTTTACTCTGAAATTAAGTATAAGAATTTGAGAAATAGAAGTAATTTTACTGCAAAGAATAATATGTGGAATAATAATAATAATAATAATAATAATCTCAATAGTTCAGTAATAATACTAAAATGTTATAGAAAGTGTAGAATGCACCACAACAGTAATGTGCATCTCGATTACTGAGAGACAAAAGAGGGCTGAGTGGTACACACCCCCTCCTCATCTCAAAACCTTTGTTACTCCAGCTCAAGAAATGATCTTGTCACATATGGGTGATTTGTTTGTTTATCATTTGCCCTAAAGAAAAACTGAATATGATCTTTTGTGTTTGTCATAAAGTCTTCATTCAAAAAAGAGGGAGGATATTTGTGATACAATCAGCTATTAAACAGTTATTCAGTGGAAAATGTAAAATCTCATTCTATTTCAACACCCTTAAATATTTATGGTCAAGATTAACACCTGAGGTTGGTGTTGTTTTGTTACACAGTAATTTCCAGTTTTTTTGAAGTGAAAATCACATCTATGTCATGTTGAGTTCTGGAGATTTTGAGGTTAAAAGGTGCAAAGTTTCAGCGAAAATAGCAGATGTTAGTGAGGTTGTCTCCGTTTTTATTTTTTTCTAGATATTTATATGAGATACAATTACAAAATAAGAATGAGTTGTACAAATAATAAAACCTATCTTAAAAACAAACATTTTGTTTATATTTTCCAGCTTTGTGTACGGATTCTGCTAATAGCTGTATTTGTATTTACCACAGAATGCTAAGAATGACACATAGGTTTTTATATATTTGTCCATATTACAATACTTTAAATAAACATAGCATTTTTTATTACATGATCAAAGTGTAAATACAGTTCTCCTAAAACTATAGTGTGTTCAATACTGCTTAGGTGTGTCACAAAACTGAAATGAAATTTAATGCATTAGCTTGCAAATACATTGGCATTGTGTGAGAGTTGGTTGTGGCTGGTAATTCGAAAATAACTTTTTCTTTATTCTTGGTATATGTATAGTTGTCCTGTTTAAGGTCAGTGTGGAAGTGACCCTAGTAAGGTAGACTTGACATAGTGTCCCAAAAGGCAGTCTCCAACTTTTTTTTTTTTTTGGAAATTTCCAGGAATTCCTTGTCAGCTGATATCTGATTTGTATTTGCGTCCTACGGGCCATAAGTAGTACACCTCACTTTGAAGGCATTCAGGATGCATCCATGTTAGATACCCAAACCTTCTCATATAGCCCTTTTGAACACATTTTTTTTTAAGTTGCTATACCTCTTACAAAAAGTGTGCCTTGTACCTTTATGAAGTAACATAACTAAGGTTAGGGATGTAAACTAACTAAAAATTTTAAAAGTTTGGTTAAGCAACTACCACTGTTAAATGAACTTAATTTAAAATATTTTTATTTAGTAAGGGTCAAATAATTCACCATTTTATTTGTTTTAAATATTAAAGTATTAAATTCTGTAGATATCATCTCTATATCCATCATTATATGTTTAGCTGGCTGAGCAGAACCACTTAACATAGCCATTTTGAAAAATTATCGTTTTTAAGTTTCCTGTCTAGTGAAATGGGCAAACAACTTACAATAGCAAAATAATCATTTCACTGTGGCATCTCTACAGACTGACTTCCAACCTGTGTTGCCACATTTCATGAAAAAAAAACAAAAACATAGAGTACATTTTCTAATAAACTTGCATATTACTTTAGACTACAGAAGTTGCAAATCAATTACTGGAAAAAGTCCAAAGAAAAATACACTGGGAGTTTTTCATCTCTAAGATAAAATTGTCAGGTTTCATTGGGACTAGTATGTCAGCAATTATTTTTATGCTTTTATGAGCCTGAAGGTAACTTTAATTAATTGGCTAATTTGACAATGCCACCATTAAGCATTTTGACAGAGGTAGCATTAACTAGTGACAGAGAAAAAGGCATCAATGTCTTTAAATATCTGAAGCAAGCTGAAAATGTAGTCCAAGATTTTGCTGTATAGATGTTAGCAGTGTGTTCAATACTGCTTAGTTGCATCAGCTAACTGAGGAGCTAATAAAACTTGGGTTCTGAGTAATTCTGTGGTTATAAGACCTTCGTCGGAATAACAGTCATCAAGTCAGACTTAACCATATTGTGTCGTTCTTAAAAAATAGTTTTAACACGGATGCCTTGCAATGTAGTGTTCTCTCTCCCAATCGATATGATATAAACCGATTTCTGACTGATAGTTAAATTAAGCAAAGATTGCTTTTATGTAAAACTAGTACAGCTTATAACTAAAGGTGAATGCATTTTTTTTTTTGTAGCAATAGTCCATGATTTACGAGGGACATTGAAGAAGTTTTCCGCACCTTTTTTTAACTCTATTAAGAATTTCAGAAACAAATTACGTCACTTTTCTACATAGTCACCTTCATTTGCGATGCAATTTTCCCAGCGTTGTATCAACTTTTTAATGCCCAATTACTACTCCTCCTGCCCTCACAGTTTCCAATAAAAATATAAAAGTGTGGAAACTTTTTGAATGTCCCTCGTATTATTGACCGGGCCAGTTAGTGTTATGTATTTAGGAGATAGACGAGTGTCAAGCTTCTCCTACAACACACACTTTTTCCTTTAATATGGTGATGAAGCTGTACTTTTGGGATTTAAAGAACTGGATGCTGCATTTCAGGTGTATTTTGGCATTAAGACATCCAAAATTTGTCAAATGCCTGGTGGTTGATCAGCTGAAATTTCCCAATTGTGTCCTGTGGTTAAGAAATTTTAAGACAGTTTTTTCTTTTATAACAAACTGATCTCTATTAATTCTATTGTAGTAGATTGACCAGCAATCCAGTCCTACAATGGTAGGCTTGTTAGCCTGATAGCCATATTAGGGCCGTGCTGCTGGTGATGCTCCAGATAAACTAGGCGAATCAGCGGCTGCTTTTCTGACAGGGTTTCAATTTCATTTTTGGAATGTAACACATGGAAGGATTTCTGACTCACTGGCACAAATGCCCATAGTTTAATGAGCACTTTTATTTTAATATTTCAGGCATTATTTTGTAAGCCACAACTTATGCTTTCTGAAGTTTACAGAAAGTTTTAAAATTTTGAGTAAAGTTATCAGCCAGTCTTTCAAATAGTTTTGTTATTTCTACTATTTTAACTTTAAATAAATAATTGTTTAATTTTTATCATTTAGCGATTTTCACACGTTTAGCCAAAAAGTCAGTCTTGCAGAATGTAAACCATGCTGAGAAAAATATTTATTATTTATTTCCTGTCAAAGTATAATTTTCTGTAGCTTTAAAACAGTTAAACAGTGTGGATGTTGTTAATTTAAGAAATTTCAGATACTGTATTTAGTTAAAATAGTTACTATATCTTTCAGCTTAGGTGGCACAGTACTCCAGACTGATTAGCACTGCCACTTTACAGATCCAGTGTACTCAGTTCAAAACCAACACCCGATTGTCTGTGTGGAGTTTGAATGTTCGCCCTGTTGTTTTGTGTGTGTTTTTTTGTTTCTGAGTACTTCATTTTTCCTCCAACATTTTTCAAAACCTTATAGGTCTAATTAAATAGTCCAAGTGTGGGTGGGTGTGTTAGTGGACCCTGCGTTGAACTGGAACTCTGTCCAGTCAGTTCTCCTGCATTGTACCCACTTTTACAGCAGGTTAGGCTCTCGATCCCTGCTCCTCTGAATTGGAGTAAGCAGGTTCAAGAATGACTGACTTTATTAGTTTACCAGTGAATATGTTTGCTTTGAGATTACCATGAACTGTTGCCAAAACCAAAGAATGTAAAGGTGAATTTTGGCCTCATTGGGTAAAGCATCCTACAAAGTTCTCATCTTTATTCTGAAATTCATTCTTTTGTGAGTTAGAGAAGTGGCAGTCTCAGCCATGCTACATTCAATTCTCTTGAAGTTCTTTTTGTGTGTCACTAGTTTTTTTTTTTTTTCAGATTCAGGTTTAAAGGCAGTCAGTCCATCATAGACATTTTAAAAGAAACGCCGATTACAAGTGTCCATAAGTTTAGTCATAATGCAACTGTGAATTGGCAGAAGTCAGTTTGCCAAGTAAAAAGGAGCAATCCAAATCGGTTTCCTGAATTTGTGCATTGATGTGAGTACAAGAGTGTGCATCAACATGTTTTTAGCTTTCAGTTTAACAAAGTTTAGTCAAGTTCTAAGGTACAGTTTAAACGCTGTGCATTGTGCTTTGGCATGTCTTCAACACCTGGGGTTCACTTGTGCAGGTCATCTGAATAGCTTATTGCTGAATTCTGTAACTGCAAGCTTTGATCAAGAGCAACTGTAACACATAGTGTCATCCTATGCATGCAACCTTAACAAAATGTACACAATGAAAAAAAGCCTATATAAAAAGAAAGGTGCAATTATAAAATAGTGATTTAAAAACAGACATTGAATATTCTTGACAACAAGCAAGATAGTGTACCACAGACATTAGCACTGCTGCGGAAATTGTTATAAAGACTGCTGTGTCCACAAACGTGCAATATGTACACATTTTTATTTTAAAATCAAGTACTCATGCACACTACAAACAGGAACTTTCTCCTCAACTACAGCTAAAAGCAGATCTTAAATTCTGATTTCTGTTGAATTAAGAATTCAGAACAGTTTTAATTAAAGACAAAGCATGTAATCAAGAAACCTCAACTGAAATTATTTACCATATTAGACTGCAGTGTGTGAATATCTCAGTAGGCACTTTGTTTGCTCCTGACATGACTGGCCAGGGTTCATTTACACATGAGTTGCAGTAGAGCTCTGTGACCAAAGAAAAGAAGGCTAATGATGTTGAAAAAAACGTAAATGAACGTTCCTGAATCCTACTTAGTGTATTAACTTTGATTCTGTCTTGATACTAAAACAATTAGCTTGCTGAGTTCTTATTCCTTCTGGTATTAACTTCTTCTCTTTTCTGATGCTCAGATTACCTTATCCTTTAAAAGTCATTGTCATCTGCTGGTCTTCTCAAAATATTTTTTGTTCAGATATCCATAGCCTGCTTCTATGGTATCTATACCTTATTATATCATTGTACAAGCAGTGTGTTTAAATGCACTTAAGTAACCCGGTTAGTCACAGAAACCTGATTTCTAAAATGCCATGTAAACCCTTATTCCTGTTAGAGAAATAATGTTATTGGCCTCTGAGAAACCTGGTTAACAGAGGCAGATATTTCTGTGAATACCCAGATTATTTGGCCATGTAAACTCTTGACTGGGTCACTGATAAGGATCTTGTAGTTTGTGCATGTCCGTCCGTCTGCACATGTATTTCCTTTGCACATGCTTTCAGTAGCCACAGGAAGAAGCGTCCACAAAGTACATTTCCAGAAGCAAATGTTTTTACGCATTATTCCTTGCAAACGTAGCAACATAATATTGAGAGCAGTAGGGTAATGTTAAAAGTAACACATGTTACATGTCTGATTACTTTTTAAAGTAATAATTAACCTATGGCAATTGTTAATCTTATTGAAGTAAAAATTCTTGCATTGTTATTATTTCAGCCGCGCTGGTTATAAGGTATGAAGCACATATACTGGGTCCTTCGCAGGGCTCAATCACATAGCCATGTAGAAAAGGATGAGCTGCTTGCATTCTGGTAACAGAAATCTGTAAATAAAGCACCGTTTTGTGTTTTATAAATAAACATATTTATAAAACACTACAAAATAATCATTTTATGAGTGGCCAAGGATGACGTTTAAAACTTTTTTGTGCAATATAATGATGTCGGAGCATTTTAAGAAAGGAGAACTCGAGAAGATCACTTGCTCATGTAAATGTGGATTTTTAAGAAACCAGGTTTCTGCCTTAATCAGGTGATTCACCATAACCTGGTTATATATCAGTATGCTGCTGCTGAAGAATGTGAATTTCCCATTGGGATTAATAAAGTATCTATCTATCTATCTATCTATCTATCTATATGCACACGTGAATGCACTGGGCGGCACGGTGGCGCAGTGGGTAGCGCTGCTGCCTTGCAGTTGGGAGACCTGGGGACCCGGGTTCGCTTCCCGGGTCCTCCCTGCGTGGAGTTTGCATGTTCTCCCCGTGTCTGCGTGGGTTTCCTCCGGGCGCTCCGGTTTCCTCCCACAGTCCAAAGACATGCAGGTTAGGTGGATTGGCAATTCTAAATTGGCCCTAGTGTGTGCTTGGTGTGTGAGTGTGTTTGTGTGTGTGTGTCCTGCGGTGGGTTGGCACCCTGCCCAGGATTGGTTCCTGCCTTGTGCCCTGTGTTGGCTGGGATTGGCTCCAGCAGACCCCCGTGACCCTGTGTTCGGATTCAGCGGGTTGGAAAATGGATGGATGGATGGATGAATGCACTGATGGAGTATAGCAAGATGATCATTGTTTGTCATGTGACATATCTGAATACAGTATTTGAAATACAATTCCAAAATAAAGGAAAAAACAATTGAGTGAATTAAAATGGAAAAGAACAGTAAATTATGATACATTTCAGAATTAAATTTCAATACTTAATATTTTAAAACATAAAAAATAAAAAAAGCAAGCATTGAGGTAGTATTGTACAAGGGGGCTCTGCCCCCTGCTCGCTTCGCTCGCCTACCCCCGGCGTTTTGAACCCGTGCCCGCTGGGCAGCCATAGGTTGCTTTTGTATTGGCCTCTCTTTTAACCTCATGTTGAATGTTAGCTAATGGGTGATTGTTTATGATCTTATCCTCACAGGTGGCGCAGTGGTAGTGCTGCTGCTTTGCAGTAAGGAGACTGTGGAAGATTGTGGGTTCGCTTCCCGGTTCCTCTCTGTGTGGATAGCGCTTTGAGTACTGAGAAAAGCGCTATATAAATGTAATGAATTATTAGTGACGTTTCTCAGTATAACTGTTCCAATGCGATGTAATATTTGTTCACATACGCGAAAGCAGTATGGGCCATCGCCAGCTGGTGGCCTGATATTTACTCTGGTAGATGCATAAGCAAATGAACTATTGTAGGATCTAATGCAGTTCATAAAGCTTTTACTTTCAGTTACATCGTTAGTTAGAAGCTTCCGTAGATATTCAGGATATTCATGTAAAGGAGGCAGTCTAACTTGACCCTTTTGACAACAACGTGTAAAGTTGTATTGCCAGTTGTTTCTTCAGGGAAGTTAAGTGAATGACAATGATTGCAAATGACATTCATTAATCCCAATGAATTTTCATCAATAGTGGACTCATTATAAACGCACGTTGTAGACATCTGCGTTCATTGATTTTTTCCCGTCGGTCCCGTTTTTGTATGTCTGTCACTCGAGCTCTTTCCTTTTGAACCCATGCCTGCTTCGCTTCCGCAGTTTGAGATGCACACTGCATGCGTCCACGTTCATTGTATCTGTTCATTTGGGCTTGTTTCTGTACCTGTGTTAGTCGATCTTTTCGTTTTTGGAGCTGAGACAGTTTTTCTTCCGCGCTTTCAGAAGCGAGTTGTAGGCGCCTACGTTTATTGTTTTTTCTCATGCGGGCTCGTCTTTGTGGTCCCGTCACTCGAGCCGTATCGTTTTGCACCCGTGATCGTGAATTCATGACTTGTGTGTTCTTTATCGTTAGTAATATGGGTAAGTAATAAGGATGATCGCACTTACTGTTAATATGGGTAAGTAATAAGGATGATCGCACTTACTGTTAATATGGAGCGTTTTCTGTGGTTGTACAGTTAATAGTGCATCACTGTAATGAGATTCACCTATGCTGTATAGTTTGTACGTGTTCAGATGACGTATGTTTAATACGGAGTGTTAGTTTCTTCTTATTATTACCCATTAGGTGTTGCGCCTGTGTTATCTGTGGTTGTCCTGTTAATATTGTATCACTGTAATGTGATTCTAATATGTAGTGTAGTCCGGTTTGTTGTTGTTTATGTATGACGTCGGGTGTCCGCGTGCGGTTTTTTAGAAGCGCGTGGATTATGCTGTGTAGTGTGAACGTTGATTTCAGATGCGCGTTGTAGGCGAATGCTCCTATCGTAGTATCTGCCGTTTTCCGTACCACAATTTGCTTTCCGTAATATCTCGGGGTTGATGGGTGACCCTTTGTGGACTCCGTAGTCTGTCCCGTTTCACTTTGGGGCGTGGGTCTGACTCCTCTTTTTTTGTGTGCTATGGGCGCGTTGCATCATTTATTATTTCTGTTAGTGGAGGGGGGCTTTGTGTCTGATTTCTTATTTATGTTAGTGTGTGTACTCCGTAGTCTGTCCTGTTTCACTCTGGGGCGTGGGTCTGACTCCTCTTTTTTGTGTGCTATGAGCTTTGTGTGGCGCCTGCGTCTGACTCCTTTTTTTTGTGTGCTATGGGCGCGTTGCCTCATTTCTTATTTCTGTTAGTGGAGGGGGGCTTTGTGTGGTGCCTGCGCACCATGTCTCCTGCGATTTCTGTTAGTTGGAGGGGGGCTTTTGCGTCCACGGGCAGGTCCCTGCGTCCATATCCGGTTTACCATTCTCGTTTAGTAATATGGATCATAGGATCTCTGACAATTCCCACATCTAGCCGGTAGCTGGGCAGTTAGGGTTAATATCATTGTAAAAGTACTGTTCCATCTAAGAGAAGTAATTCAGTGGTTGGTTGGTTGGTTGGTTGGTTGTCTGGTAAAGAGGACCTTTGAGATCTTCTCCTTGCAGTGTAACATGCACATCTCCCAACTAGAAATCACTGTGGAAAATGTGGAATCTGTTGCTAGGGAAAGGAAAAATCTGGTCTTGTTAGCTTGTTCCCATTTCAACTGTAATCAGAACAAGTAAATTAGAAAGTGCATGAACTAAATTATTCATACACTGGTTAAAAAATTTATCTACAGTGAAAGCAAGCAAATGTTCTGTTGACCTAGTAATTTATGGGACAACTGTATGGTTATATATGATGTGCAATATGTGAAAATATGTCTTTAAAGTCTCTTGCCTTCCTAATCTTAACCCTTTTATCACTGTAAATGAATTTTAACTTTCAAGAAATTAAGAAACAGTGAAAAGATTTTGTTTGCATTTTGCAAACTAGAGCGCTTCACACTGTTTTATCAGAACAAAGCTGGCAGTAAACTGGCATTTGTCCCAGTAGTATATTTGTCTTGATTAGTGAATTGGACTTCAAACTTACTGCTGTCATTTACAGCATAGTGAATCCTACTATATGAGCTCATCAGAAAGGGTCAGTGCCAAAATTTATCTTTGTGTTATTATGTTTTTCAGTTTTTATGGATCTTGAACTTTTCCCCACACTCCTTTGCTTATTCTTTGTTTACATTGTTTTTGGAAATTTATTAGTGGGTGGTGTAAGTGAGTGTTGATGAGCAATTCCAGAACTTCATTGCTGGCATATTTTGCATGAAAGCAATTATATAGAGATGTTTCAGAATTTGATTTATTTTTTTTCTTTTTTGTGTCTTTGTAAGCTTCTCTGGACAGGTATTGCTGAGCATATTGAGCCACTCTATTGAACCATTTACAATTGCTGAACATCACTAATTTTTGCATCTTTATTATTTAATGTCACATATATTTTTAAATAAAGCACATTAAAAAATGTAGTTTTATCTTAATGTAAAAATTTGAAATCTCTTATGTAATATGCAAGGCAAATGTCAATCTCGGGTCATGTCAGTTCTTATGACTCTACTAAGAAAGTAAACGATTCCCTGAGGAGCATTTTAAGTTTTAATTTATTGTGAAGACAATGCACATTTACATTTGCCTTTCTAGAAATACTGCTGCCAATTCAGATTGAGTAAAAAACGATCATAGTGTGAAAAGAAAGTCTAGAGATTGTTTAAAATGCAGCACCTCAGTAAGATGCCACTTATTGCAGTTTGTTTAGTAACACAACCCTGGAGTGAACCAAGAATATTTTTAGAATGTCTCTTGTTATTTTTAAAAATGGCTATTTTCTTGATCCTCAGTAAGTAAATTAATATATGTTATTACCTGAGAGTTGAAGTTACTGAGATATGAGTGGACTTTGATTATATTGCCAGCAGGCTTCTTGATCCAAGTTTGTTGTAAGTGTATGTGGTCCTGTAAACATCTTGCTCCAGTATGTATTTTGAATCAGCAATTATGAAATATGAGAAATAGTGCTATCCAGTGTCCACTTTACTGAAAGCAACACCATTTTTAAACTCGGATTTAGAGATGGAGGGTGGTTGGGGTGCAGGGGTATTTCCTGAAATCCTCAACAGTTCCTCCTATTATCAGAGTGTTAACAACCATATTGTTGAAGACACAATACCTGACCAGATGAATCACCAGTCTATGATTTGACATCTTATTCTTTTCAGGCTGATCAAAGTGGTTTTATCAGTAGACTTCAAAATTTTTACAGATGTAACATTTGCAGTGCAGCAGGCATATTGGTTGGAAAAAAACAGTGACAGAATGCACCCCTGAAACAAGCCTGTGCTGAGAGTCAAAAACACTGACTAATGGCTGCCTAGCTGTGAAGTCTTAGATATATTCTTTACAAGTTAAGAAAAGATGTGCAGCATAGTGAAATATTATACTGAACAGCAAACACAGGGTGTCCCAAAAAATGAATACACACTGTGGACCACCAGGGCATGTACAGCTGTCCTAACCCTGTCACAGACAGGCAGGACACAAGTTCCAGTCCAGCACACACGTTTACAGCTGGGGAGCGTTTTTCTCTGCTCCCCACAGCACAGTACATAAAGCATAGCTCTCTTCTTTCTCTTCAACTATTTGTCCTTCTGCACCAATATTCCAGGCAAGTTTCGTCCACCTCCACCCGACTTTGGCTCCCCGAATGGAGTGGGGCGGCTCCTTTTATTCTGCTCCTGGGACTGCTCCCGCTTACTCATCAGCATTACCTGGAATCGCCCCCAGGTGCGATGGAAGTCCACTGTAGGGCTCTGCAGCTCCCCCTGGTGGCCCCCACAGAACCCAACAGGGCTGTACCAAACTCCAAGTCCCAGCGTTCCCTACGGGAATCCGTGGTGCATTAGCCACAAAGAAGGCTGCCCTGTAGCATTCCAGGGGAGGTAGTGCCTCGCAGATGTTCTCTCCTGTGGTCCTTCCATCCAGCTGGCATCCTGACCATGCCAAGGCTGCCCACCACAACACTTTGAATGATTATAAATAAAAGCTTTATTAAGATACATCTACATTTTTAAATTTAAATTAAAGACAAATGTAGATTCAGATGTCACAAGTTTTCAAACTACTGGCTGCTCTGATCCAGGCACTGCTGATAATTTGTAAACATCACAGACCTTTTCATTTGGTATTTGGGCACATTCTCATTGACTGTTTTCACTTTATTGATAGTTGTAGTTTTGTGAGATAAACCTTATCTTTAACATGACCCCATTAAAAAAAAAGTCCATTATGATGAGGTCTGGTGAACATGAGTGCTACCTCTTCACTCAATCCAGTTGTTTGGCAGATTATTGTTAAGATTAACCCTCACATCATGATGGTAGTGGGGAGGTGCTCCATCCTGCTGGAAATAAAACTGGTCCTCGTCCCCAAACTCCTCTCGAATGGGTGGCATGAGTGATCCCTGTAGCAAGTTTGGATAAATGGCACCAGTTGTGATATTGTCTTAATACATATTTATAATCATTATAAATATTTATAACCATTATATTATGATCATATAATCATTATATTATAATTTTAATAGTATATTTGTAAACATTCGAAGTGTGTATACATTTTTTGTATATCTGGCAATGTTTTAACATGATCAATGCAAGTAGAACTGTGAAATGCTGTTTTTAGTAGTATTCTCTGTGTGAAACTAAATCTTGTGTGAGTGTATAACAAGCCTTCGGTTTGAGTGAGACTGCAAATTTGTTTGTGGAATGCCACTGTCACCATTTCTTAGACAGTAATATGTGTACAGACCACTGTGGAAACTGGATAGTTTACAGGGAAACACATCACAATATAATGTAGGAGATTTTTGTGGATGAGCAAAAGTGCAATTAAATTAAAAGCCTAACTAAAACTACAAACAAGATTCTTCCATAAAATCCTCCAACATCTAAATGCATGAAACATGTAAATGAGAGGCATGGTTATCATACCTTCCTTCAACATTTGGCATGTTAGGGCAGTCAAGAAGAAAATCAGTAACAGAAATGAACTGCTAAAAATCAGACCATGAATGATTCATTTTTAAGTGCCTCTAGTTTATGACGACTATGACAGGAAATTTTGTGCTTTGTTGGATTTGTGGCCTGCAGCGGTGCACAGCCCCCCAAACCTGACACAGACAAACACAGGACACAAGTTCAACACACACATTTTTAAATTTTTTTCTAGTGGAAAATGCCTTTCCATCGTTTCCCATCTCCACAGCACAATTCATAGCACAATAAATGGCACACAGCACACTTTTTCTTCTTTATTTCTTTTCTTTCCTTCCTTCCTTCCTTCCAATCCTCCTGGCAAGTTTCCTCCCGACTCTGGCTCCCAGAACAAAGGCAGAGGGCTCCTTTTACAGAACACTTGAAAATACTCCAGGCGTCCCGGAATCTTCTTCTGGCAGCTCTTCTGGGTGTGGCGGAGGTGGTGCAATAAAGCGTTCAGCCTTTCCTGTAGCACTCCCTGGCAGCGCTCATGGAATCCAACAGGCCTGTGCTGAACTCCAAATCCCATGTTGCCCTGTGGGAGTCCAAGACACCAGTGCAACCCAATAAAGGCTGCCATCTTGTGCTCCGGGGGAGATAATGCCCTGTGCGTGTTCTCTCCACTGGTCCTTCAATTATATAGGCATTCAGGCCAGGTAAGGGTCCTGGCCATCCACCACAGATTATAAATACATGTCCCACTGTATCAGGACAGAATGTCTAGTGGAGAAACGGGCATTGGCCCGCTGCTTTACTAGAGCAAACATACTTCATATTCAGAAGAAGAAAGGGGTGAATAGTACAAATTAAACTACATGTCAGACCTGTAGTAGAATTAGTTCAGCTGCTTGGGGCTGATGTATGTATGTAAAAGAGTGGGTGAATATAACTAACTTAAAACATATGGTGTCAGACCAGAATTTAATATTTAATATTCCTTGTATGGGTCACCTTCTCTCATGAGTATTGCAAATGATTATTGTTTTGTTTTGTTCTGGTCTTCAAGTGCAAATTAGTGCAGTGGACTGCCTATTAAAAACAGATGGTGCTGAAGGATATATAAGTGAGAGTTGCCTACATGGAACAGCAGCTGTTAATTGGATCTCCCCCAAAAAGTATCTTTAATAGCATAAAACATTAAACCCCTAAAGAATTCCAGGCTGTTACATTGAAGCAGTCTAGATAGTATGGCTTGAACACATGGGTATCAAACTCAGTTATATTGAGGGCAAACAAATAAGATTTGATATACCCAGCAAGGTGTGGATTATATCAACAAATAACTACCCACAAATCTCTCTATTTTAATAAAAAAATCCTGGGACGAGATGTGACTTTTTCAGAGAGATACGTCCTTCGAGATGAGATTTAACCATGCCGGAAATAAAAGACAAATAGTAGTTGACATTGAAGAATTCAAAAATATTGGCGCAGTACACATGCAGAGCAGGTTAGAGATAATGAAAGTCTCAAAAAAATGATAATAGAGATCGCATTAGCGCAAACAAATGGAAACTATTACTCGGTGAAATAACGGGACGGCGAAAAGAGATCAAATATAATGTTTGAATTATATTTGGACTTGTAGATCATCTAATTCGTGTTGTCATCAGGGAAAAGTAGTTTTTCTTCCTAATGAAGAGGTGTATCTGCGAGAATTAAAAGATTTGTTATTTGGTGAAAGTGAAATCCACATACACGAGCGGCAGAGATGCAAAGTGGCTGTTGCGAAGCACAGGCGGGGGGTGTTGGCGAGCAAAGCCCCCTAGTTTTCTTTACAAACAACACACACAGGATCCTCTCTCTTGATGAAAATTATATTATTATATGCATTATATTATTATATGCCTCTTTCGAAACTGTCTTTGCTCTTTACCAGCTTTTCTTTTTTGAACACTGTAGAGAGTTAGGAAAACTACCAACAACGATTACCACATTTAAGGATGGTCAGAAACAGGTAGCAATCTAATTTAAAATGAGTGGAAATGCTTATCCTATCCGAATACAGCAATCAAGCCAGCAAAAAGCCAAAAGCATTGTGTTAGGTGATGGCGGCTGTTGGGTAAACCCTGGAACGGTGGCCAGTCCCGACATCTGTTAAGGTTTAAAAACTAAGCAGAATGGGTTAAGGTGAAATACTATTGTAATATTTTTGGCTTCATGCTAAAGCACTAATGTTCTTGTGGTATTGTGGCACATGACCCTCTTTTCACATTTTTTGCTGAGTAACTTTCTATTTGAACTTCAGGTTAGTATCCGCCATGCAGATGCTGGAGATACATTTTAATGCCAGAGGTAATCTGACTAAATTATGGATGAGTACAATCTATACAGGTGCTGGTCATAAAATTAGAATATCATGACAAAGTTGATTTATTTCAGTAATTCCATTCAAAAAGTGAAACTTGTATATTAGATTCATTCATTACACACAGACTGATGTATTTCAAATGTTTATTTCTTTTAACGATGATGATTATAACTGACAACTAATGAAAGTCCCAAATTCAGTATCTCGGAAAATTAGAAAATCAATTAAGACCAATGCAAAAAAAAGGATTTTTAGAAATGTTGGCCAAATGAAAGGTATGAACATGAAAAGTATGAGCATGTACAGTACTCAATATTTAGTTGGGGCTCCTTTGGCCTGGATTACTGCAGCAATGCGGCGTGGCATGGAGTCGATCAGTCTGTGACACTGCTCAGGTGTTATGAGAGCCCATGTTGCTCTGATAGTGGTCTTCAGCTCTTCTGAATTGTTGGGTCTGGCGTATTGCATCTTCCTCTTCACAATACCCCATAGATTTTCTATGGGGTTAAGGTCAGGCGAGTTTGCTGGCCAATCAAGAGCAGGGATACCATGGTCCTTAAACCAGGTACTGGTAGCTTTGGCGCTGTGTGCAGGTGCCAGGTCCTGTTGGAAAATGAAATCTGCATCTCCATAAAGTTCGTCAGCAGCAGGAAGCATGAAGTGCTCTAAAACTTCCTGGTAGACGGCTGCGTTGACCTTGGACCTCAGAAAACACAATGGACCAACACCAGCAGATGACATGGCACCCCAAACCATCACTGACTGTGGAAACTTTACACTGGACCTCACGCAACGTGGATTCTGTGCCTCTCCTCTCTTCCTCCTCTGGGACCTTGATTTCCAAAGGAAATGCAAAATTTACTTTCATCAGAGAACATAACTTTGGACCACTCAGCAGCAGTCCAGTCCTTTTTGTCTTTAGCCCAGGTGAGACGTTTCTGACGCTGTCTCTTGTTCAAGAGTGGCTTGACACAAGGAATGCGACAGCTGAAACCCATGTCTTGCATACGTCTGTGCGTGGTGGTTCTTGAAGCACTGACTCCAGCTGCAGTCCACTCTTTGTGAATCTCCCCCACATTTTTGAATGGGGTTTGTTTCACAATCCTCTCCAGGGTGTGGTTATCCCTATTGCTTGTACACTTTTTTTTACCACATCTTGTCCTTCCCTTCGCCTCTCTATTAATGTGATTGGACACAGAGCTCTGTGAACAGCCAGCCTCTTTAGCAATGACCTTTTGTGTCTTGCCCTCCATGTGCAAGGTGTCAATGGTCGTCTTTTGGACAACTGTCAAGTCAGCAGTCTTCCCCATGATTGTGTAGCCTACAGAACTAGACTGAGAGACCATTTAAAGGCTTTTGCAGGTGTTTTGAGTTAATTAGCTGATTAGAGTGTGGCACCAGGTGTCTTTAATATTGAACCTTTTCACAATATTCTAATTTTCCGAGATACTGAATTTGGGACTTTCATTAGTTGTCAGTTATAATCATCAACATTAAAAGAAATAAACATTTGAAATACATCAGTCTGCGTGTAATAAATGAATCTAATATACAAGTTTCACTTTTTGAATGGAATTACTGAAATAAATCAACCTTGTCATGATATTCTAATTTTATGACCAGCACCTGTATCTACGGTAGTTTACACCAGGACATGGGCTTAACTGCTTGTGACTGGATGTCCTCTGTAATTTTAGTCTTGTCAGAATCGCTCGTGTGAGTAACATTTCACAGACTGCACGATTGCATCTTGGTAAACATTATAAAGCCTTTTAAATTCAATAAAAAATAATGGCAGGTTAAACTAATCCTGTGTGAATCGACATTTCAGTAAAAACTCAATTGAGCAATTTGGTTAGATCTAAAACTGCAGCGGTCCTCCAGTAATAATTAATACACCCAAGGGCCTTCAGTAGGGTAAAGAGCTGCTAGTACTCCTTGTTTTGTGTGCTGAATAACAAGGGGATGGGGTATCCTGTCGGAGGCCCAAAGTCACTCTGATGTTTGTGTCAAAATGCTCAGAGCATAGTGGACCAGGGGGATGGGGTTTCACATTAAGGTGTAAACGGAAATATTGTTATAAGAGTCACTAATGTGGTCCAAACTGACACTGGTACATGTACATCAATTACTGGTACTCATAAGACAAGGATGGACAAATGCTGATATGTGTACCGTCCCACTTGACAGGCTGACTTTACCCCACCTCCTGGTGTAAAACTAATCCCATCTGAATGGGATGGGACTGGAAATGATGTTAAAAGAAACAAATAGATGGACTCATCATCATCACTTTTTGAATGGAATTACTGAAATAAATCAACTTTGTCATGATATTCTAATTTAATGACCAGCACTTGTATATAAAATGCATGTTATAGAGTGCCTTTGAGAAAAGTAACGGTCTTATTTGGCTATATGTAACATGTTTTTGAATACTGATAACGTGGGCCGAATTTAAAGGTTCAAGGTCCAAATAAAGGCCTATGAGCCTTTAAGATTCTTGGTACCAACTTTATTGCTTTTGTCCTATGTAAATTTAAAAATTAACAAGTTCATTTTGATATGTCTTCCTCTGACATTGGCCAAACCAGTGTATTTCTTGTTTTCAGATTTTTGTTTTTAGTTTTTAATTAGTTTTTGAATCTCTTTTCAGGTTCTTTATTTAGTTTTAGTTATTTACCATTTTTAAAAATGTAGTTTTTATTTTATCATTCTTTTTTAACTTTTTATTAAGTTTTAATTTTTCAGCATTTAACTTTTAGCTTTTGTTTTCTTTTACTCACCAAAAATGTCCACTCTTTATAGTTGTCAAATTGTTATCATTCCTGTTGTACCTGTCAACTTAATACATACAATTTTACTGTCTGTGACAGAACTGAATTTCCTAATGATAATGTGTCAGTTTAAGGTTTCCAATATAATAAAACGATGCAACAATAAAGTAAGTAGCATGCTCTGATGTCGTTTTGGTTATTCAATTTCAAACTACTTTTCTTCCTGTATTTCTTTTAACAGTGATCTTTGGGAATAATTTTACCTCATTTACTATCCTGCTCATTGTGCATGGGGCAAATTAAACTTGGTTCTCTTTCAAGCAAGTTGCTAACAGTTCCACTTGTCTTTTTTAATTATTTCCCTAACTGGAAAAATTAGGCCTTTTTGGGTAAGCAATTTTTCATAGCAATTCTCACTTAAATTATGTGTTCTTTTATCTCTCCTATGGTAATGAATGAATAAGGGAATTTGGCCTCTGTGCTACCTCATATTTATACCCCAGTGAAATTGTATGTAGAGGGATCTGTATATACTACTATGTAATATAAATTAATTAAATAAATAAGCCATGGCGCAAATACCTACAGTCATGCGTTTTCATAAACTGGAGGCACTGGTCGTAGATTCTACTTGCTGAAATCCACTTTATCCATCCATCCTTTGTGTTCATGTAACCCAAGCTAGCGATCACTGATAGTTGGATCCTATTCTTGCTGTAGAGAGTACAAGGCATGCACCGGCACATGGTCAAAATGCCATTCCATCATTAGATATACTCACTTATACCAAGCCAATTTACAGATGCCGGCCTAATATTATTTGCATAAAGTTTGCATGTCAGTGGTATAGTTTACCAAAATGAGTCTGAATAAGATCTCATTTTGAATTATTCAACTCTCCATCCCATTTTTGTACCCACTTAATTCAGTTCAGAATTGTGTTTCTTACAATAAGAAGAACAATATGCACATAAAGTCTTTCTGATGATTACAGGACTTATGCACATGCACAGATTACATTGATGAACTGGACATTCCAGGATTTTCAAACTGCGTCAGTAAATCCCAGTAAAATGCCCTTAACCACTCTTTACACTTTACTCTCAAAAAGAAGCTTTAGCATCAAGCAAATGGGAATTCAGAAAGAAGTAGTCTGATTCCTTTTACAGTAGCTAAATCAATTCATATTAAACTCGATATTATATCTGTTTGCTAGCAAATGGTTAGTCTGTAGACAAAAGGTAAAACGGCACCATGAAATTATATAATGTCCTTTATTAAAATTGTTAAAACTCTATGTGCAAACACTTCTGCTGTCATCATGACAAACTTCTTAATATCTCCCATTTTCAAACCAAAATAGGCTCCAGACATGGAATCCCATTGTCACCTCCTCTTTTTGTTTTGACGCCAGAACCTGTGGCTGTAACAGTTTTTAATTTCAAATTCATTACTCCCTTGAAGGTCTGTGGTACTTCTCATCATATTTCTGTGTATGCAGATTATGTTCTTATATTTTTAGGGAACACTGAGTCTCGCATTATATTTTAAAGCAATTTAATCTTGAATAGAAACTTTCAGTTTATAGGATCACCTGGAATATATCTTGTTCCCACTTGGCACTTCCCCTGTCTTGACTAACCTTCCATTTAACATGGCAGTTTTTGCTCACTTGGCATTGACATTTTTACCTTGATTTCACACATTGTAACATCAAATTATTGAAGAATATTATCAGCTGTCAAAAAAGATTTAAATTTATGGTCTTCCATCAACCTCTCAATTCTAGCCTGAATAGCAGTCATGATAATGACTGATTAAATGTAAGTTGATTATTCATCCCAAAGCTGGCTTAGCCACACCAAACATGGAACTTTGTCACTGGGCATTTGTGCTACATTCTGTTAAGTTTAGGTGCGAGTCCTGCCCTCTGATTTCCTGGCAAGAAGTGGAAATGTGATTGGCTTCTACTTGTCTTGTTTTAGAGAACCCTCCTGTTAAGGTGAATTTGGTAATTTTCAGAATTCTTCGGGATCATAGTTATGCATGTTCCAAAACATAAAGCATTTGTATAATATTACAGCCAACTCTTTTTTTAATTTAGATTTGTAGTAAAATCATATGGTATACCATTTAATTCCCCGTGCACCACTCCTCCCATTTTGTGCTTTTTCAGTTTTATTACCCCCAGGCGAAGGGCTGATCTCCTTTAACTACTCAGTGCTTAATGGCTCTTGCAGTAAAGATTTGTTTCCTCATATTTGGTTCTTTTGATCTAGTAATCCAGAATACTTGTCACCATTAAGACAAGAAATCTGTATTTAAAAATGTTAAACTACAGTATGTCCAAGAATTCCTGGACATACACCACATAGGATATATATTACTCCCCCGGAAAAGATTCCAAGATCCTATGTGTCATCATTGTTTGCCTTTTTTCTTCTGTCTTTGCTCTTCAGAACTCTTCTTTTGGAAACTTATTTCCCTTGTACTCCTCGCATTTTTGTCTTACTTGATACTTAAGCACTAAAATTTGACACCCTCTAAAAGCATTTTTTTTACTGGGCAATGTTGCCATTAAACTCTTTAATGCTTCTCAGTGAAAATTACCAGATTACCTTGTTATCACGCAGTAGTATGAAGAATTTTATAAAGCATCTCACTTGGAGTTAACTTCGGTCATGATTAATAATACTTCCACTTGGTGTCTTGAAAGGTAGCAATCAGAGAAAAATCTTCTGAACGTAAAGCTAGATACCATTTAACTTTTAATCTTCCTCTTTCTTTTTTCCCCCTTTTTACTCCAGGTTAGGTGGGTGTGTGCTATATGTTTGCATACGTGTTAGGTTAGCAATGGCAGAATTAGATTAGGTAACTGGATTATATTCTTATTTATTGATATCCTCACTCCCTTGTTAAGCTGTTTAGAATTGTAATAATTCTGTATGGGACCTCATGTATTTGTATTGTAATTTACTTGCAATAAAAAAATCGATCAAAAAATAATGTAATGCAGAAGACTTGTTTAATCTCTTGTTGCATTTGCAAGAGAGTAGAGGCAACTGAATTAACTAGATCTCCCAGCTAACTTTAGATGTGAAACATCACTTTACTATAATAATAGCAAATGGATTAGTAGTTGCAGCAAAGTTGGTTAACAAAGTTAATTAGTAATGCTGGTAGTTTTTTATAAAATGAATTGATAAAAACTAGCATATTTTTAAAAAGCTGGTGTTTTTTTATAATTGTTCTCTTTATGTCCTATTTTGATAATTTAAAAAGACATTTTACAGCACCATTTTATATGCTATTGATAAAGGGGCCAGGATCATGCTAGATTTACAAAGTGTACATCTCTTAAGTTTTATTTAAAAAATTCAGTCAAATGAAAAGCCATAAACATGCAGCACTTTGCAAGCCTGAGGCGCTAAGCTCAACTTTTTTTACATACTATATATTAGGGCTGCAACTAATGATTATTTTGGTAGTACTAATTGTTCAATTTTTTTTTTTCGATTAGTCAAGATTATTTCATGCCTGACGTTTTTGATGCCTGCGACCTGTGGTTGCACATCCTGTTCTGGGCTCCAGTGCATGTCTTACCTCATCTTCTCCCATCTGTCCAACTGTGAACGTCACCCTGATGTCTCTGCATTAACACGATTAAAATTAATAATAATCAAATTAAAATAACAACCAGTGAAACACATGAATTTGAAAATAATCAGATGTTTTATATTAGTGTGACCATCACAATAAAAAAGAAATACATTAAACAATACAAACTAAAGTGCACATAGTCTTTAAACAAAAAAGGGCATTTAACTTAACCAAAAATGGCCACTGGTGTGTCTTATAGTCCAAAAGTTTAAATAAAGCTTCAATTCAAATAAAATAAAACAATAATTTACAGTTTATAAAAGATTCAGTTCATATATTCCTGATTGCAGTGCAGGAATGTGAGCATTTCGACATGCTCTGGTGTGAGGCTGGCTCTCTTCTTTGAGGCAATGTTCCCAGCTGCTGAGAAGAGATGCTTAGAGGGAGTAGAGGTAGCAGGAATACACAAGAATGATTTTTCAGACAGAGAAAGATGTTTTAATCATCACACTCTGAAGGAAAAGTGTTGTAGTTTATCACATCATGTACTATATTATGCCAAAATAAAAAAAATAACGGACTAAAATATGTAACAAGCTAATTACTGCCAGCACACCGGAGCCGAGTATATTCTGAAAAGTACATTTGTTGAATGCTGCAACCAGTTAGAGTCAGTTTCTAGTGCAATTTGGAAGCACGCCGAAGCCAAGTATATGCAGTGACATACATTCGCTGATGTACATTAATTGAACTCCGCAACCGGCTAAAGTTGTTTCTCAGTGCAATTTGCCAGCACGCCGGAGCTGATCAGTCAGTGCCGTATATTCGTTGAGCAGCCAGCTCATGACCACTGCCGGCCCTGGCAGAACTGCAGCACCACTGTCTCTGGGATTCAGCCGCTGCACTAGACAAGCCTGCAATCATCAGCGTTTACCTCTGTGTGTTCGCATGCAGACAGTTCAAGCGCAGTTGGTTCGGTGATTTACTGAATTTTCAATGCCGTCAGTTGCACCTAGAACATATAATAATAGATTGTTGCAGTAGTTTTTTTCTTTTTTCTTTTTAAAGTTTTTACAGTTCATTTGCAGTGTGTAAAATGATCAATGTTGCTGTAATTGTGATGCTCTTTGCATGGCGGTGGCATCACAGCTCCAGGATGCTTGCGTTGGTATACTGTGTGCAGTCTTGACAAACGATAACAAACGATACTGCCCCCAGATGTTCATGTAGTGCATTGCAGTTACAAAAACCAATGTGGTTCTTTGTGACTGGAGCCTCAATTGAAGGTTCCGTTTATGACGCTTGTCGACGTCGTCGATTACGTCGACTAATCGTTGCAGCCCTATGTATATAGTAAGTCAGGGGTGACCGGCAGATCGGAAAGGTAGTGCAGGTAGATCGCGTTGCATTCAAAAAATTTTTTTTTT
Source organism: Erpetoichthys calabaricus (assembly GCF_900747795.2). Lineage (NCBI taxonomy): Eukaryota > Metazoa > Chordata > Cladistia > Polypteriformes > Polypteridae > Erpetoichthys > Erpetoichthys calabaricus. The sequence continues at coordinate 224,352,438 of NC_041395.2, read as the reverse complement.
AAAATGTTACTCTATTATATATCCTTCCTTTGGCATTTGCCACTTGATTGACATACAGGGTGGCCAGTCTGAGATCTCTTTTCTTCTAACACACTGGTCATCCCACACGCATGATCAAACGCGCGAGCTACTGCAAAACTCCGGCTATCTAAGTGATCTAGTTAGCTTTCCAATTTAGATCGACTAAAGAATGGATTTTAAAAAAAATTTGTTGTTTTAGGGGGGGAGGGTATGGGCTGGATGTGGAATTGGAAGAGGATTTTTTTTTCTCACAATGTCACAATCAAAGTGCGTTTGTCTGATCTGTCAATCTATCATTCCTATTCCAAAGAAGGAAAATGTGGAAAGGCACTTTCGAACTGTTCGTAAAAACTACGAAACCGACTTCCTTCTGAAAAGCGATCTGAGAAAGGAGAGGGAACTAAAATCACAGTTAATTGGACAGCCGTCATTTTTCACTCGGCTGAATTCAAAAGCAAAGGAAGATACACCGAAGCATCGTTCCGGGTGGGTCACTCGATCATTAAGCATAAGAAGTCCTTCCAAGATGGAGAGATGATTAAAGAGGCCTTCGTTGAGGCAGATGGCTAGGGAGAAAATCCTGCTGAGATTTCGAGACACCTGGCCGGAGAAAAAGGAGTTTCTCCTTGTCATTAAACATACAGAATACAAGCAGCTTAATAATGATCAATGGCTGCTAGACCTTGTAATTTTTTTTCCGATCTGACCAACATGTTGAATGAGCTTAATTTACAGCTGCAAGGAAAAGACAAAACCATGGTCAATATTATTAGCTCAGTTAATGCTTTCAAACGAAAAATGCAACATCTGTCTTCAAAGCTGCAGCGCCTTGATTTGGGGAATATCCAAAACTTCGCGTCAGAGCTGGAGACGCAGTGGAAGGCGTGTGCACAACTTGACAGCATACGCTACACAGAGCAGATTGAAAATTGTCTGTCAGACTTTGACAGATGGTTTCAAGACTCAGCTTTACTTGAGCCAATCGCTATATTTAAGTCCTATCCATTTAGGGAAGATGTTGAAGGTGATTCACCCACATCAAAATTGCAACACTGTTTCACCTAAAACCCCTCTACAGTGGAGGATGAGATTTTGACACTACAGGATGACATTCAGCTGAAGTATGGGGCCCATGGACAGTTTTGGAACTTACTCACAGAGGAAAAGTACCCAAACATGAGGAAATGTGCTGCCTCCTTGACTGCATTATTTGGCTCTACTTATTTATGCAAGTCAGCCTTTTCCCACATGAAGATTATTACATCCAGATACTTTAGTGACCATAAATGTATTGAATTGTTATTATGCCATAAGGGTTATTCAGTTATGCAAGGTACGGCACCATATATTTTATGTATAAAGTATACTATATATATATATATATATATATATATATATATAATAGCATTTTTAATGTAGGTAGATCATTTCGACCTGGTCATTGTAAAAGTAGCTCACAAGCCGAAAAAGTGTGGGCACCCCTGTAGTAAGTGAACCTTGCTTTTCTTAATAATTTTTGTATGAGTTTGAGAAACAACATCCTTAAAAATATATTTTAACAGAAACCGTTTGCACTACATTAATAGCAATATTCTGGATGTGCTATTTTCAGTTAATGCTTCAGGCATACTACCTAATAGTTTACTTTTCTTCTGGTGTAAAAGATGTATAAGAGACATTAATAGAAAATGCATGATTATTGTATTCATCCAGTGGTGTTTCTGCAATAATGGCCTGTGGGGCATAGCCCCACCAGATGTTGTGCACAATAAGTAGTAAGCTTCCCTCAGTAATTTAACTTATTAACATGTTCATAACAACTCTCAACCTTGTCTTTTCTCAACTCTCCATCATATGCTCAAATTTATATCTAATTAAATCATGCTTTTTGTAGCGTATTAAACTGTCTTTGTGTCAGGGAGTACAAGACTTTTTCTGGTTATTTGGCAGTGTTTTAAGCTCACCCTTGGTTCTGTGTATACATGTACAACTTCAACATTCCCTTTTATCAATGGGAGTGGAGGACTAAATCTCTTTTTTTTGGTAATTGCATATTTGCAATTCTGGTTCTTGATTTTCCCAGCCAATGCAATGCAACACAAACCAGCAAAGATGAATGAAAAGTTCAGTATTACTTTCTCCCTTAAAGATAGCCACAGTAATTTAAAATAAAGTGAAGCAGATAAATATCAGGAATGCACTGAGCACAAGGCATTGCGCTGATTGGGCTGAGTGGCATCTTGATTTTTACTCAGTGCTGTGGAGAACCACTTGATAGTACTACATTTTGAAAACCCCACCTTAGAAGTCCTTACATGTGCTTTTTCTGCTTCTTGTAAAACAAGACAGCACTTAACTTAGCACAAATGGTATGGTAGTGTTATATGTTAATGTTAGATAGGTCTACATACAGAATGGAAAATTCTGGTACTACCCCACCAGAATTTTTATGCCTAGCACACTACTGTATTCATCTCTTCTCACTGCTGTTAGATCCTCGCTTTGCCTTTATTTGGGTCCAGAGCAAAATATACAATTAGTGGTTAATTGCAAGTGTTAGGGAGTCTTTTGGGTTTTTGTAAGTACTACTGTTTTTCTTGTTGAATTTCTCTGCTGTATTATATTTTTCTGTTTCTGTTTTGGGATTATTTTTACTGGTTTGTATATTGGGACTTCTTTGTTGTGGATTGCCCTTTTAGGTAAATCCTTTTGTATTTTTGATCTGTACAGCATTTTTTAATTAACCAAAATACAAAATAAAGATTTAATTTTTTTTGTGTACAAGCCTGCAATATATAGTTATTCCTCCTCTTATGGGGCTTTTGCTATATTTTGCACCATTCAGCCAGTTTTTCTTCACTTTGGGAATAGCCAAGTTGAAGCCTGCAGGTTGGTTTCAGGGGCAAACTGATCTGGCTAGTTAAGGTCCTCACCTGCTTACGGTTATTTGGCAAGGCCTCAACCCCATTTTGCTATAATGATAACTAGTAATGCAAATAAACAATAAAGAATAATGTACCATACACTGCTGCATCAGCCATTGTAACACAAGTAGATCATGCTAAAATATTTGATCTACTAAAACCAAAGTGTTTTGCTGAAAACCATATTATCAATTGAAACGGGAAAAAAATCTAGATTGACTTTTTGAGAAGTAGCTCATTTTGCCAATACTATTGATAATTTTAGACTTGTCAATCATCTTGAAGTTAACTACAAAATCACC